>NW_019213447.1:74041-150977 GCF_002532875.2 Varroa jacobsoni
ATAATAATATTGATGCAAGTTGTCCCGTTCGAAGTACTCCCCGCCGTAATGCTGTAATGTATGTATGCAACATATGTCCCTATTCTTTTTCAGCTGATAAAACACTTTTGAAATACAATCGCTCAGTTAGTAATAGTTTAACTTTTTCGGTCGTTTCTCAATACTTTTTCTTCTTTCTTTAACAGAAACGTTAAACTTGAACGTTGAACTTAAAAAGGAAAAGTTGCCGAAAGCTCAGTCCAGTGGTTACGGGGATTCGGACGTCGAGTTTTCTTGCAAAAACCCTTGTATAACTACTGAAGTGTGAGCCAGCGTATCGTTAGAGTGGAAGATCCTGGACTTGTTGCACCGCACTTCTAGTCTTTTTCGTCAAACAAACTTGCGCAATCCTCTTCAAACTGCTTAATTGTACTTTTTTTTTGGTCGTCGTGGAGCCGGATGAAATGATTTTATGATAACCAATCCATCGACGGTCGAAAAACACCGTGAGGAGTCCCTAGATCGTGCAACTTGGTTCGATCGAAGTTCGTTTTTGAACCGATACTCCACAAATCACCCCTGGATCGTCTTGCCGCAGCTCTATAACCACTTGCGGTCACCCGTAATGATGCTTTGAAGAAAGTTTGGCTCTTCCAGAAATGCGAAATTATTTCCTCAACACAATACTTTACAGGTGTTCATCTGCTAGACATTCTGCTATTCTGACACAAAGTTAGCCGTAAACTCTTTGAGGTCAAAATGGTCATCGAAATGGCCTCACATGAATCAATAAACCAAGTGTTTATCCTTTCGGCTAGCTCTTTGATGGTGATAAGGCAACAGAAAGGCCCGGCTTATTTTACTACTTCCACGTTCTTGCCCGTGATCGCTGTTAGAGGCTTTTCAGGGTGAAAGTCGCTCTCGATGAACCCCTATCCATCTTTCGAACGTTTAAACCACCCGTTTACTTAGTGGTTTTAAACGTTCAAACAAAAATCTGGTTTCCGTAAATCTTCTACAACATCCGCAAAGTCTATACGGTTGACACAAAACGTAATACACGTTCATTGCTCCATTGGGGAAAAAATGTCAAAGACAATCTTACTGAAAAAAATTAGACATTACATAATATAGCTATGAAATTTTACCGTAGAAACTTTGTGCTTCAACAAACGTGGACCACAAATAGTGATACGAAAATTCAATCGACTCATTCATTTCTCAATAAAAGCTTACGGAACGAGGTACTGGTAATTTTTATTTATCTATGAATGCTCAACATTTCTGAAATTATTACTAATCTGTGCTCATTTTAGTTTCTTTCGTGCTACCAATCTTGAAAATTAATTCATCATAGAACTTATTGGTTGTTTTAATTCAGTTAATCGAAGTTTTCACCAAAGTTTCGGCAAAGCACCAGATTGTTTCTGACACTAGAATAGCCTGCGTAGCTTAATTTAAGGTGCTCCGCTAATTACGACCAAAATACCGTGCAGACACCTATTAGCGCGCCGATGACGAAAAATGAATCTAATTAAGTAATGATGGCTTTCAACTTGCAGCAAAACAAAAGTATGTGTTACTTGAGTTCATGCATATGCTGTGTCCGAGCAGACAGCTACGAGACTACTATGAACCTTTTTATATATGGCGTAATCTTTGCAGTAAAGAAGCATTAAGTAAACTAAAAACAAGAGTTACAATATATGATAATAATATGTGACTATCATCAAATAAAATGGAAAAAACAGGCCACCAATATACGAGTTGACATTCAAATTGGTGTTTTGCATTCATATCAGTAATAGTAACGTTTACGGAAAAGGATACCAGAATATACTAAAAGAGTTTGACTTTTTCCAAGTGAGTATTCCTTTTGAGATTTAGGCACACTTTCCTTGGGAAAAAGCTATCAGAACTGTTCCTGTTCGCCAAATGTCTTTGATCGAAGCCAAAGGTGTTCACCCTTTTTTCCTCTGGAAGTCACATATTTTAACGATTAGAGATCTTTATATTTTTGGGGCGACGCTTAATAATGACCATCTTGAAATCTATTCACCGTTAAACGTTTAGTACATTGTCATTTATCACCTATTTCCACGCTTAGTTGAAAAACGGTAACAAATCATACTGAAATGTTCGATTAAAGAAAGACTTGGGGTCAATTGATTTCAGGTCAAGGCCACAACTACACAACATGGATGAATAAAGAAAGCTATTTATACCAAAATGCTTAACCATTTTTTTTATTTTGATTAATTTCTAATATAAGTGAATTTTTTTTTGTGGATAACTATGCACATGCCAACTGAGCGGCTCGCTTAGAGTCTTTTGAAAATATTAAAAAACATTTTTATTTTGAACATTTTTCCAATTTTGAAAAAAAAAATTTTAATATTTCGTATTTTTTAAAGAGCGCGAAATTAGAAATTTGCCACAAGTTTAGTTAAGATTAATAATAGTACAGTTTTTTGGAGCCCGAATTATGGCCACAGCGTGTATTTTTAACAAATATTTTTTCTATGAAAG
Organism: Varroa jacobsoni; assembly: GCF_002532875.2. Classification (NCBI taxonomy): domain Eukaryota; kingdom Metazoa; phylum Arthropoda; class Arachnida; order Mesostigmata; family Varroidae; genus Varroa; species Varroa jacobsoni. Next base: position 76,550 of record NW_019213447.1, read on the forward strand.
GATAACGAGGTAAATAAAATAGACACGTTTCAAAATGTTTACACTTCAATGTACGCTGCAATTAGTTCTCAGTTAAGCATAGAAGGGATGATCATTTTCAACCATAACAAAATCCGACGTAGAATATATACGTCAACATGAAAATGATAGATTAAGAAAAACAGTCCAAAAAGCTTAAAACAGTAGAACAAAATCTTAAGGTATTAAAAAGAAAAAGCAGTTTTAGTTAAGAAAAAAAAAGCAACAAAATGTTTGGGGTAAATTCCAAACATGAGACCTTAGAAGGTTATTTACTCACTCTTGCAAAGGCATTCTAAGCTTACAAACCCGGTTCATATTTCTTTTGGTGAACTATACCGGCCACAAATAGTAATCATTTTTAGACCTAATTGTAATGCTATACAGCATATTTTACGTTTAGTAGCAGAAGCCTGCACACTGCATACACAATGCATTGTTTATTTTTTAATTGATAGTTCGAATTTTGGCGCCTTGTACTCAATAAAGTATTCTTTGTTTTATCGAGTTACGTTGTTCGACTTGCTCTCGTAGGAAAAGTTCCACTGAAAAGTACATAATAGCACTAATGGAAGGTACTTTAGTACTCATACAATGAAATCAGGGAACGAACCTATAGGACTTGAACCATTCCTCAAACACGACCCACTGCGACAACCTGCAAGAAGTTTAATAGGACTGAACAATAGTAATTTTCTAGGTCTACAACTACAAGACCGCATTTATTTGTACCTATACTGCAGAATTGCAATTGAAACCCCAATTCTCATGGGGAGTTTCATCTGGAATCTCCAGCTTACCTCAACCCTCATACAATACCAACGGACGATTTGTCATTAAGTTGTTAAGGCAAGGAGAAGCCAAAAAAAACAAATAATTGCATGTTTTTGTAGAGTGCCACCGTTACGAGGGTCGAAAAAATTATGGACACGAAACTGAGTTTACGTCATTTATAGATGGGGGAGATAAAAAAACCTCTCATCGAATTACCGAACCTCCTTTTCGCTACTCTAAAGAGGAATGAATATCTGATCGAAGCATTGCTGAACTTAGTCTATTTAAAGGGTTAAAGAAATATGAATGATCCAAAAGTAAGTGTCTTAAAGACAAGGCAGCAACAGTTGATTGGCAGCCGAATATTACGTCAAAGCATTGGTACCGCTAAAGAGGTGGAATTACAAGTTCTTAAGTGAATGCTTTGCGTATTTAATTATCCGAGCCGCTAACCCTAACAATATGACAAACGACTGTACGCATTATTCCAGCCATGTATATCTCTGCTTTAAGACCGGTGACTAATATGTCATCACTCTCGAAGCTCGTTTATCGAATACCTTAAAGACAGGAATCGCTAGATTAAGCTCCACCAATGACGTATATTAAACGGCAGGTGTAGTTGAAATAAAGAAACATATGAGTGGATCGTTTCACACTTGTGACAGTGGCATGCTGTATCTCATTTTTTCGGGGTACAGATCCTTTGTGTATCGAACAGCTTTGTCGTCCTGGTGATACGTACTTGCACTTATCGTAATTGAACTGGAATACAAATTATGATTTACAGCCTTTTAAAAAACACTGATTCCATTTCATTGAGACGCCATCGGCCCGAACCGTCTTCACAAGAGATAGTGGCTTATCAAGGCCACAACAACGAATGTCTAGAGCATCAATAGCAGACGTAAAATCAACAATAAGATATCGTATCTGCACATCACACACTCAGTATCAGTTTCCGCATGACTACTTTATACTATTAATTAGCCACTGAACATTTTATTAGTGCTTGCAGAACAATTTAGATGTGAACACATAATAAAAGGCTTTTCAGGGTACACATCTGATTTTTTCCTGGCCGACTCTTGGCTCAGAATGCCTCACGGCCTTCCGGCTTTAAAGCATCTTAAACCCTGTTAAGGAAGCCTTGTACCCACGTAGTCTCCAGGTGTTTTGCCGACGTTGTTGGTAACATTTCTTCTTTTGCCAACTCATCCACTGATCAAAGCGCCCGGAAAACGTTTTAATGTTCAACTCTGACCTGCAGCGTACGCCAAATCAGACTACAACGCCAACCTTGCTACCGTCTTAGCTACGGGGCAGCGCCTATGCAAGTCCAATGCAGCTAGGACTCCTTGATCGCCTTTTGGTTTTTATGGTGGAAAAAATATATAGTAAATCGCCAGAGAGTGATGAAAGCAGGGCGCAGTTTCTGCGATACAGTAGATATGCTAGAGTTATAACCAGGCTCGCTTAAGTGATAGAAAAAAGTTGTAAAACAGGAAGACATATTTCTTATTTTTACCACTTCATTGATAAATGTTTGAAATCGCCGGGGAAAATTTTTACAGAACACTATTGATAAAATTGCTTTGGCTTTATTCTTCTTTTGTTTACAATCACTATAAGTTTATCTAAAATAAAAATCCAAATCCTTTAACATGTTAATTACTATTCCCATAACGCTCCAAGGTTAAACCGGCAAAAACCCTTTTCCCTTGTAACCCTTTTTAACCAATACGCCCATATTGCGTCATGAGCGAGGAGTCTCTCATGAGTCAATCTAAAATTCTGCAGAATTTTAGATTGACTCATGAGTATGTTTAAATAAAATCCAATTAGATGATCGTGAACATGAGAGAACCTCCAGAGAATTTATCGTCCATGAAATTTTTGCGTATATTAAGAAAATAATTTTTAAAATTGAGTTCGAAAATTGCGCAGCAAAATACAACAAAACGAGGATCAGCAAATGGTTCTTCACGAATATCATTAACACTGTAGTATGCATTAATGAAATATATAACACTGTCTAACGAAGCTTTACATTTTTGTTCAAGATTGAACCGCCTCGATTTGCACGCCGCAGTTAAACACGCATACAATCCAGCTCTGGCAAACAAATTCTCTTTTTATTGTAATTAGACAAACGGGAAGATTTCGGCCAGTCAACATAACTTTCCCTATTTGAAACTCTTTCTATATATATATATCTATATATATATATAGTATTTATTTTTGTTGTTTTTTATTCTTGTTGTTTGTTATGTTTTTGCCCATTCAATTTGTGTAATAAATTCTTTATAGCAGAAATAAGTTTAGTTCACCATATAAAACTTAGAGTCCATTGTATAGCAGGGATGGTGAAATCCTATCATTAGAGTCTGTTAAAAATCAACATAGATAATAGGACGATAATTAGTACATATTATATTCGTGCTCGAGGCCCTCCTGTGACGCTAATCTGTATCTGTGTAGGTGATTTTTTCTTTTGGCTGCTGCTGGCTGATCTCATGAATCAGCTTGTGTGTTATTATCATTATTAACGATTCATGAGGCTAATTCGTAGGTAGCAGAGGCACCTCGCTAATTTTATCGACTTCAGGGTATTTGAGCTTTATACAAAAATGGCAGATTATCAAAGTGACAGTGATTCTATCTAATCTTTGGAAGCTCTTCGGCCCGTTCAGTATAATTAGCAAGAGCCTATTCTGTTCTTGAAAGCTGTTGGCTTGATTAGATTAATTGATTAGAAAATATCACAATAATAATACCTTTATAATAAATTTTAGGTAAGTGACGGAACCAAATGACCGTCGCCACTCGTCATAACTATTTGACTCACAAGTAATCTTAGTGAAATATTTAGAAAGTTGACAACGTGCCAAATAATAGGTGCAGGACTGCACCTGGATGGTGAAAACGTGCGTAACTTCAAGTTGACTGCTTAGCCAGGATTGACCCGACGACCCATCCGCTAAAAACTAAGCCGCGCTTTGCTGGCTTCTAGGTCTCTACAGACGTTCTGTTTGTAAGCTAAGAAAGCGAGCTGGCATTGAGGGTTCGTATTCGAATAATTTGTACTTATGAACTAAAGACTAGCTTACAATGAGACAAGCGCATCTCAATTTGCATTGACATACTAAAAGCCGAGACATTTTTTTTGGAAAAAGCAGGTTTTGCAATAATACACGAAAGAATTTATTAAGGGAAGAGAATTATGAGCCCGAACGTGACTCACAGATGATAATAAGTGACGCGCGGAGCTTGTCAATACCATAAATGAGAAATATTCATTATCGGAAAAATTATTGTTCGTTCCGATTTTTCATAGTACTTTAGTAATAAGAAATCGCTATTACTACTTGCTACGAAGGAGTCTGAGAAAAAAACTTCGTCTCAATATTTGCTGCTAGAAACCTATTCAATGATTACCTTGTTTTCACCAAATAGCAGAAACAACACAGCAATACCGTATCTACCGATCTTCAGTTTAACAACATGATAAGATATCTAGCCAACGGAACTAGGGGATAAGGACCGGCTGCTTAACTGAGTATTGAGTACTAAGTTAACCATATGCACGTGGCCATATGAAAAACATGATGTTAAATAAGGCTTACGAAAACTTCCTGTTAAACTGTGTACTAGCGCTTGTAACAAACACCACTTTCTCTCTATGCAGCCTCACGAAAAGCGAAAATACGCGCTGACGTTTTGCTTTTTCCCACAGAGACTAATAGTTTATATATTATGTCCCTTAAGAGCTCGGGGTTTCTTTCTGTCCTGTAAAACCAATATTTGCATGGACAGACTTCTAAATGTGTGCTTTCATGAAAGCTTCCTAATAATACCGTTATGGACACGAAAATAGATGTAATACAAATTTTCTTCTTACAAGGACGCCTTCAAGATGGTACAGAGCACTCGATTTGCAAAATACCTATTAATATTAGGGGTAACTTATTGTCAATAAGTAAATGCGTTTCAAGTACGATTATTTCTTCAAATAAAAGTACTAGAAAATGTTATTTAACAATGCTGACAACAACAAAGTAACAGCAGGTTAGAGCAAAACATATATTTTCATAATGCTAGTTATACACATACTACAGCACATTCTGACACACTTGAACACACACGCTTTGCATTTTAAATATGTACGGACGCTATAGCGTAATAAAATGGCACTATAAGAATAGATAACATATAATAAAGTGTTCCCGCTCTTCATTACTTGCGAAGAATATGTACCTACAGCACCAAAACAAAATGAACAATCGATTCATAATTCTTCCATTATTCATCGACGTATCGCCTGCCACCATTTCAACATATCAGGGCCGCTTTAAATTCTTAAAATTAGAAATTCTCGGTACAGTAAAGAATCTGCCGGTCCAATTTAGCTAGCGTCTTCAGTTGTTTATCCAAAGATCAGCTTTATTATTAATAATAATAAGTTGAAGTTTTATCACTAATATTATAAAGCAGTCAGAGTACATACTAAAATCTATTTCGAAGATTTTTTTGCATGATTTTCTATCTACAGTAGCCATACTTTCGTACACATTTTGTCACCATAGAAAGGTCGATGCTTAGCGAATGAAAACAAGTTGGACGATTGATTTCCAAATTAAGGACGAATGTAACTCCACGTGAAGCTGTGCAGTTACTGAACAAGGGTCAAGATCCCTAGTACTGGTATTTGATTCCGGGTGAGCTGACGCACTATTTGGACTGGTCAAACTTTTGTCGAGCCAACGCCAACGTAATTCTAGGAATCTGTTCGTCCAACCGTTGCCACGCATGCTAATTTGGATAATTTGTCGAGCATCTGCAAATCCCCTAGGCGCCACGTCAGTTTCACACTTACTTTTCTGCCAAATGTGTTCCAGGCTCACTAGAGGTACGAGCCTTCGACGATAAGGCGGAGATCAGTCATTTAAGACTGTTCTCGCCACTGTGATCAAGGCTGTGTCTTATTTTATCGTTCGCAAAAGATCTATATTGCTGATTCACCTTATTGTAATGTGGACTGAACGAAGGCGAGAATGATATCGAAATTCTCTCTAGGCGATTGCACAGACCTTGCGTTGATTATGGTTATCTTTGTGAGCAGACAATATATACGCGTACCTTCATTTTGACTTGGGCTTTGGCTCTGGAACATACCCTCCGTTTTGGTCATTGTATAAATTCTCGCCGATGACTGTGTTTCCATAGACCTCTAAATTAGACTAGAAACTATGGCGTTACGCTAGAGGCTACCAATTTGCCACTTGATTACACAAGTATTCCCGGACACTGAAAGCTATGATAGAGAGAGGCGAAACTATGGATCTTTTTTTCTTCTAGGGTGTGTTATCTACGCTAAACGTTGACATGGTTTGATAATTCTAGGCTGCAAAAGAATCCTAAAATCCGAAACATTGAATAAGTAAACGTCGTGAATATATGCTTCGCTAGCACTCATAGATTTTGGTCGAACGTCAGCTTAGTAAAGCAATTAGATTAGCATATTATCTGCTTGGGGCTATACACACAACGCTTCTAGAAGCTGACGCGTCTTAGAACAGTGTGTTCCGATTTCTACCTTTCGTATTGGATAGACGAGGCTGCATAAGAATAATATCGTGTTCGGTCTCGGTGAGTCAATCTACAAATGCATTAAGCTTGAATAATATTGAGTCCCCCTTACCCCAAAGAGCTTTGATCCGTCGTTCATACTGGGTGTGACTAGAATATTTACTACTCTTTTCAGAGTAAAGATAATTTTTAACTCCTCTTTCATAACGCTTTTAGCTGAAGCTCTCAAACCAAAAGAATTGGAGACTTAAGCCTAGAGCCTAAACATTCAAGCTAAAACCCTAAAGACATATATGTAAGGGAGATCTAACAAATCTAGCTCTAAAAAATTGATTTGCTGTTAGTGGGCGTAGTTGCATGAATGAAGCAATCTGGCGCATTATATTAAATATAAATAATATCAGGGTTCGACAGCATGCGGTATGTTTGAGGAAAATTGTGTACCCTATTGACTTATCAGTTTAATTTTTTTCGTAATGAAGACTTCCGTACGTGCGCTGTGTAGTTCACGATTTCAGTTCTTCACTAGTTTTCCTTGCAGAACTAATATCTGGGATATATAGGCACTATTGTTCATATCAATGAGAACAATCTTAAAACGATTCTCATAGGCTATTTATCTCTTTCGGTTCAAGTTAATGACAGGCTTCAGAACTTTTGATATGGGTGGTCAAAGGGTGAAATGCCCCAAGAAGAGACCCTTACACGGCATTTCGTGTGGCCTTTAAAACGTCACTTTCCTGGGACGACAGAGCGTAATACTGTCTAACAAGATATTAAGAATGACAAATTAAGTAAATCAATATAATTAGATTAAAATTACTCGTAGCTCATTGATCTTGCTGTAGATTTGAATATTTGCAAGATTATTAAAATATTATCTTTTTGTACAACTGAATATATTTTTATATCACCTAGAGTGTGTAAATATGCGCTCTAAAGGCTTAGCTCTTGGGTGTGCGTCCGTGTAGATGAGTATTTGTATGTAGGCACTATGGGAACTACCCCGTCCGCAGACGGTTAGACAACTTTGCGAAATAACCTGCTTATTTTATTGGGTAGACTATTGTAAATCAACTAGAAATAACAAATAGTGTTTTATTTAGTTACATTTATCGTATGGTCAATGCAATGACAACGATGATTAGTAGTACTATAAAGCAGTTTGTACCTTGAACAAGGACATCCTAATATATTAGTTTGCGGTCTAATTTGAGCCGAGCTATACTTCTTTTTAAAACTGAGGTCTTGCTAAATAGCTTAGGGTCAATTCTTCCAGTCACTTTAACTTTAATTTTACCATAGGCATACTGCTCAGCTATTCCTTTGTTTAAACGATCGCATAACAGATATGAAATTATTTAAAAGTAAACTATAACGTAAAGGCTATAGCGTGTAGCTAAAGTAAAACTACCTAGCGATGATTTTGTCCTATTCTAAGTATTAAGTACTAATATACAAGGTAATATAACACTAGATACTAAGTACTGATAAAGTCCTAAAAGATACTCATCAATGAATGGATAAAAACTACGAAGCGTTTTGTTAGCAGATTTATAGCTTTTGGATTTGCACTGCGTAAGTGCTTAGTTGCTTAAAGTCAAGTCAGTAAAAAGTAGTGCCTGTAATAATTCATTAGAATTGTATATATTACAAATTAGATCGCAAAGAGTTTGTCCACATATTAATCAGTACCTACGTAGCTCCTTGCCACAACTCACGGCACGGAAACTTTCTGAAATCACCCGGTTGTACTTCATTTGACAGTATCTCGAATATGAACATATGGCCTAACGTAATATTTGGTTTGCATATACAGAGCGCTAAACTTCAACAAACGTATAAGACAAGATGCAAGTTTTAGGGAAAACACCATAGAAAACATTGATAAAAATGACATTCATATTTTTGTATTATCTGCTCTATCAAGCGATATTCCGCAAAAAAATGTTTACTTTTAATTTTTTAACGGGCCTAATTTCATATGTTCTGGTGAAAAGACTTTAAAGAATGAGAAAAACGGAAGCCTAATTTTGGATGATATAACATTAAGCATTACGCAAAAACGTTTTCTAGTGCTAGTAATTGGTTTCTATGTGATTTAACACATGACATTCACGCACGAGCATTTTTTTATACTTTTGAGTCCCCCAATAGTACTATCTACTGGGCGATTTGTAATAGATTAGATTATAGTCAAATAAACGTGCAAACTATAAATTTCTGCGCCGACAAATATTTCTTTCAGGCAGACCTTTCATTTTGTCATGGAAGGCGGGATAACTTATTCGAGGCTACCATTAGGCATTGGGAAGAATTTCATTATCACAAATACCTCCGCAAATGTGTTACACACATTTTTGTTACTTGTTCATGAACGATTTAATGTTGTCCCATAGCAACTTTAGATAGCGGAGCATGGCTTTCTATTTAAAGCATCTAGAGAAAATTGTTTTTTGTAAAAGGTAATGCCGTTTTGATAAAAGCCCCCTATAGTAATTGAGCACCATTTCTGCCGGTAACTCTTGTTACTTCATTGCCACTAGCAATTAAAAAAGTTTGAGAACTGACTCACTTATTCTTTAAATGTTGAGACGACAGAATCTGATCGAATTTTTTGTGCAGCGAGAATGGCAATACAGCACTCAAAAAAAGGAGCAACATTTGATCCATACTTCTAAGATTATTGATTCTATAATTCCATAATTCTAAGAAAAAATCAAAAAACATACGAAAGTAGTAGAGATGGAGTTCTTATACACAGGTACTTTTCTAGAACAAGCAGGACAGATCTTAACAATAACACACTTCTTGTCGTTGTTGAGGACTCTCATATTCTAAAAAAAAAAAATCAGTTTTTATCATTTCGATACCACAATAACTTCACAGTGTAATAACACACAACTGACAAACAACTGGTGTTAATACAGTTTACATAGGGATCTAGACTAAAGATTGCTTTCTCTAGACTAAGTTGATCTACCGTGCAATCAGACATTTACAATACATTTATGATTTTGCAACAAAGTATGCAATATCTATGTTAGTTTCAAAGTCTCTCAGTCCTTCTGTCTTTGCAATAGAATTGCCAAGCAAGTGAAGCATGTCGAATTAACGATTGACACAATCAAGCAGCGCGACGAATAGAAACACTTTCCTATTATGTGCCACATGATCCAAAATTCTACATATGCCAATACAAAAATGCGATAACGCTTTAATTGCGATGTCATCTACAATATATCTTGATATAATAATAAGATGACTTACATACGAAGGGACAAAGCAGATGTTTAAGAAAGCAAACGAGGCTTCGGCAGAATGTTAGGTTAAAATAGTTCTTTACTTCTCCAATTTATTTGATGACAAGTTAAGTATTTAAAATTTATTGATAACGCCTTAGTTCGCCAAAGGATCATATTCAAGACTAGCTTAGACTCTAGCGCAATAGACTAACCAGATTTTCGTTAGATAGTGTTGGGCTGTAAAAGATGATAATGTTGTACAGCACATAGATTAATTGAAACTTTATAAAAAAATCTACATTCAAGCCAAATGTATTAACTCGTTACAAAACATATTACAGATATAACCGAATTAAATATGTTGCTACCAAATATTATATGACTTACCTCGAAAAATAGTTATCTAAGGGACTACATTATTACTACAGTGACTAAAATCAGTGTCAAAAACTTATCGGCTTTAAACAAAAATTATATGGAACTCATGTATTTTTATACAATTTTCAAAATCGCTCTCTCAAAAAAGAATTCTAGACCTGTTTGTGTAAATATTATCAAAACTTATATAGCAGTTTCGTAAACATTGCTAGAAATTTATTTTGATATACTAATCTAAGCCTAAATAGATTATATGTTTATCATCAATACATTAACATTTCCGAACCCATTCGTAAGCTTTCGCCGATTTAGCTGAATAACGTGGCCCGCGCAATCATCTAGTGTAAAATTAGAGTCCAGTTCGTTCATCTCACAAAATGGTCTAATTAAATGCGATTTCTCTAGAAGCATTTGCAAATTCTCTATTTACGGCTTGGGTTTAGTTTTATGGCCTCGGGGTTATCTTGCAAGCTCTAGAAACTCGTCTGCGTTCTAATGTATCGGGAGGGGAAAAAGGGTTTTAATTAAACTCAAACCATAGTTTACCAACAGACAGTGATATACAGGTAGATAAAGCTACCGAGATCATATAGTGATGTAGATAAGAGTGGAAGAGAGTGGCTCAACAGGACAGTTAATTTAATGAAGTTGAAGAGACTGTTTTATTTAAAAAGAGAGGCACGAAGGCCGAAGCGAACATGTGTACTGCGGCACCATAGAGAAAGTGATTAATACTTGAGATTTCAATTATTTGAGATGACACAATTCTTTGAACAAATCAACTGGACCATTTCAAGTTGTGGAGGGCTACTTATCAAAGGTCGGGTAATGGAGACCGGAAACAGTAAGCTTAAGCTAATAATAGCAGCACACAAATGAAAAGCTACAATGTTTAGCCAAAAAGCTTTAACGAACATACATAATTTTTCAAATGGCTGACCAGTGCCCAAGAGCCTTTTCAATGCAATCGACCGAGTTCTCTCTGTGCACAATTTTGGTATATTGCCTAAAACCGGTTATTCCTTGGGAGGTAAATCATCCAATAACCCTAATTGCCCAATTTCTAATAATATACAGGTAGCTACCAAACAAGTGATTATTCATGAGAATCCTTCTTGGGTAGATATATAAATTTGCTGAAAAAAACAAATAGATATATTTAGAAAAGGCGTGTGAGTCAATGAAATCTCTTAGTCAAACGACACTAGGACTATCAATAAATCCATATACAGACAATTTGGATTTAAACTTTGTTCTTCTACATCCTGTTCTATACGATATTCTATTTCTCACCGTCTACAGCGAATCCAGTTCATTTACTAAATGGTGTTAATTACAATAACACATTGACCAAAAATAATTTTCAATATGTGCCTTCTTGTTATTTTTTATGTGCAGCAACGATGATTTCCAAGTCTTTTTCTTCAAAAAAGTAAGATACCTTAGCTACAAACAAAAGAAGAACGACGTCAAAAACGAGAAATCTTGGAATTATCATGATGAACAACGGAAATCTTTTTTAAAGGTCTTACAAGGCGGACACCTTGATTGAGGTTCGATCATACCTTTTTTTTTTGAATTCTTACAAGTATCCTCTGCACCTAAACATTGTACAATTGTACTGTGATACATCTGAAAGGCGGTGTACTGCTAAGCAAAGGCAGGTTTGTTCTGCGAGTCCTGAAAAATAGGCTTGGTAGGATGTTGTAGACAAAGCTTCGAAAACGATGATCGCTAAAGCCATCTTCAAAATATCGAATGTTTCATTTTTCACTATTGACGACGCGCAAAGTGTTACATCAAAACAAACAAATAGTTGTGAGACAAAATCTTTTTATCACAAACGGAAATCAACGCTAAAAGAAGTTACTGCGTATAATTGATACGATGAAATTTAAGCGGTTGGCAATAGACTACAATGAATGCAAGCTTGACCGTCACTAACAGCATATTTCAGATTCACTTTTAACTCTCCTTAGCCCGCCTGAAGAGCGTGAAGTATCATTTAATGCAGACAGAAATTATGTATAATTTAGGTTTTATCAGATATATAACCGTTTTTCAGAAGTCACTCGTCCCTTCTTGTCTCATAAAACTATATAGTCATACCCAAATGTTCTATGGTACTTACCATTCTGTCAAGCAACACGAATGGCAGTTCTTAGTAGGAACCTAAAGCATTTACATATGAAAACTGTTTCCTTCCTAGGCTTTTCAAAGTTAATATAAAATTGCTAACCAAAATAAAAATGGAATATTTTAACGTCTTAGCTGTTAACTTAGATTTATTTGTTCATGAGAGAAATTTCCTTTTTTAGGGTCGACACCATTATCGTACTTTTTAGTAAATGAAATTCTACAACCTAGGCGAAAGGTCTCGTGTCAGGTAACAATAGCTGCATGGCATGATACTAGTATATCTTTTGTCCAAGTTAAGGCGATAGGTATTGGTGACCTTATAGGACTAACAATTGCTCTTTAATAATCATTGCTGGATGCATTGACGCATTGATTCGATGAAATGCAAAGTATAGATGCATTCCATACAATCAACCAAGCGGAATCGTAATCGTCTTTAGCTATTTAGCTTTAAATAAATTGTAGTTATATATAGTACTCTTCTGCGTATATGGAGCTGGTGACCAGACCGAGAAAATGATCAACAGTAGCTGCATGATGATAGCAATGATAGCATCTGAATGTTTGGCGTCTGCTTACCGTCAGATACGCAACTTTTCGTTGAATTAGGTTCATATGCTATGTAATATATGCGTATTTAATATTGCTAAGTATCGCTTACAAAGATCGATTATATTCCCTAATATTTTCTAACAAACATAAATTATAGGTACGGAGTTGATAAATGTCTTTTAGCAAGCTGTCTGTTTACTAACGTCATGCGGTTCGTTCCCGCCAATTCTCCTAGGTTCAAAAAATGTGTGAACTCAGCAATATTTTTACTTTAGAGAATTTTGTTTCGTGTTTGTAATGCATGATGATTGAAATAACAGGATAATAACATATTTAATAAGTCCATAACATAGGGGTATGCTAGGCTCGCACATATCGGACCTAATTGTTGTAAAAATAGAGCATAAGTAAGGCGACACATGGATCCCCCAGAACTTACTTCAGCACATTTTATTGTCAAAGAACGAACACCTGTTAGAATTCAAAAGTACAAAATTAGTCAAACAACTATAAGAGCATAACATATTGTTGATAGAACAGATTTCTGCATGTGAAAATTAGAATGTTTTTTATTTGACAGTATTTAGCTTGTTGATCAATCGCTAATATTTTGCTAGGTAATATGGTTGTTGGTATACGCACAAAGGGATCATGACAATCAATATGACGTAACACGTACAAGCGTATGATGTTTTCTGCCCTGGTCATAAGTTGAAATCTAGATAAGAAAGCTGGCATCATTTACAATTTTGCTTTTAATTTTACACTCTATGCACGTGCACCTTTATTATTTCTTAATAGTAGGTTTACATTTTTTTTTGTTCTGAGTTTTATGTCTGGTATCACCGTCAAGCATGCCATCAGACGGTTAGCTTTCGCCGAAACAGAGTGTGACTGTGCTCAGATTCGAACTCCGACCACAACGTGTCTTTGTGGTTGATAGGCAAATACGTCAACCACAAATGCACCATGGGCCGAGTGCAATCAATCTCTAATAACGCTGGGTCCGCTCTCTGTAAACACTTTCATTTTTAAAACCCTACCCTCGAGTTTAACGCAGCTCGCCCATTCAATGACCCTTTCCCGTTCCTTCGCCGAATGCCACAAAGCAACACACGAACAAATCAGTGTTTTGTCAGCCAGCAGCCTTAGCTAAAAAAGTAACGGGCTCAGCATCCGGAGGCGATGCAGGAGCAGTCAATCAGCTGACTTGAAGCTAACGCAAAAACCCCGTAGTTAAAAAAAAAAATCATAGTTACGCATATTTACTATACTAACAAAATGATAATATCACTACGGTATTAATACATACAAGCGCCGTCAACTGTTTGACCGACGGATACCAGCCCTCACATGCGTGCATCGTTAATTAAATTTCTGTTCTGAAGTAGAACTAGGTGAGGCGATTATGGTGAACGTGCGATCAACTGGTAGAAATCGACTATCAAGCACAGAAAACCAGCTGAGTGAGTTACAGATCGTGTTACAATATGATAATATCAGCGCGGATGGTCGTGGCACTGGAGGAACTAGGTGCTCCTTTCCACTTTTCGTATAAGCCCCGACGCCGTCCGAACGGCAGACGGAAAGGCAGCGGCGAAACCGATGCTGTCTGTGCATCCAACAGGAAGGAAAAATAGCTACTGATGAACGCCAATGCAGTTCAAGGCAGCACTCTTCTGCATCTTTAGAAAAGAAGACACAGGTCAGTCTCACTCCTGACAGACGCTGTATTATAATCTTAACATATTTATGGTAGTGGTGTTAAGCATAGTCAAATGTGCCGGTCTTTTCAGGCACATAGGTTACCAGCGACACCTGTCTATTATTCAGTGATCATAGTGCTAAAAACGTGCATAACAGAACTTCCGAGTGATTAAAGTGCCATCAAAAAGCAATGATGCTCGTACTGAAAAACGCGGTTCTAGAGCACAACTCGCTTTTGTGCCCTCAAATTAAGGATAACTACGTCACGCAACAATCGTGATGTTTTTTTTTAACACAAACTTCTATTACGAGATTAATTAATTTATCTATTTACCGTGAAGTCAGTTCTTATGGAACGATTGTAAACGATGACGGGATTACGTCATGCTTGAAAAAAGAGCATAAAGATACTGATAACTGAGAGAACTGTTTTTTGTATTATTAGGCTTTCATACATGCTCTATAGGACAAATGTGCTTTATGATTTTGTCGTTTAACTGAATTTAAATTGCTGCGTACACAGAATTTACAGTGCTGTGGGCCCTCTTGGGAGGGCAGTCAATTCTTACTACGTTCTAGTACAATCTTATATGCAGTATAATTGACTATTCTTTAAGGTCGATTAAAAGCGAAGTCACAACGAAGTCAAATGAAGTTGTGACTCTGCTCAACTAGGTTAGAAATGGAGTTTAAAGTTAGTGTTCCGGGAAAGGTCATACTTCACGGGGAGCATTCTGTCGTCTATGGAAAGGTAAGTTTCAGCAGTAGAAGAGATTTGCATCATTTTTTATGCACAAATTATCTATACGCATATATAATATGCGTTAAGACTCTTTCAATGGAAACACACTTGTTTTTATTGGTATAAATTCAACTAAAGATAAAAATTTACATATTGTACGTTATTTCTGCATCTGAATGTATTTCGTAGCAAAATTGAATATTAAGGTTAAACTTAAAGGCTGGTCAGCAGTTTGCGCGTCATGGAGCAGATCAGTTCCTTTCCATGATACAGCAAAAGAGTTATCTTAGCCGAAGTTTATTCATGTTTGTTTTCCGGAAGTTTATAGTAATAAATTTAATAACAGCGCAATACAATGTTTGTTATTGACTGATATCGCGACAATGCTTGCAATTCTAATCATTTTAAACTAACTATTTAGTAATAATTTGAGGCCCAGTCGCCTCCTATTATGTTTTGCTTCAGTTATAATGAACGATGACTTCTCTACAGGCAGCTGTGGCAGCGGCCATTGGCCTACGTACGGAGGCTGAGGTGCAATCTTCAAAAGATGTAACGCTGAACTTAAAAGACTTCGGGCAAAAGTTTACGTGGAGGCTCGATGAGTTTAAGAAACTCGATGTCAATTTTGGTAGGCTATGCAAAAAAAAACCTATTATTAGAAGTGTACAAGTTAAGGGTTCTGCAGTAGAATGTGCCTGTATAACTACACTGATTGCACGGTTTTTTAATGATGGCTTTCATTGGCGGGTTCTAATATTCTTTCCGTATACAGTGGCGCAAGTTACAGGTTCACAATGTTGCATATACTGTGACATTTCAGGCGATGGCGAAGTGGCAATTCCATCCGAAGACATTCTTAAGTGCCTTCGAAGTACTTTTAATATTGGGTCCGACACGAAATGGCACGGAAGCCTGGTTACGTTTCTGTTCCTTTATAATGGTATCGCCCAGAAGCAATCCAAAAGGTTCGCTAATAAGACATCAAATATTGATGAATTTTGTGCATCAGTTTTAGCTATTTAGAATCAGATATTGAATTTTTCAGTTGTTGTTCTAACGGACAACTTTATTAATAATAATAACAACTTTATTAATGTCGGTGAAATGTAGAAACTCTGAAGCAGGAGGATACGGAGAACGACAAAAAATATATTAGTTTGTGAAAACAAGTTCTTGGAATGATATGATTTTGCCTGCGGCCAAGTGATAAATGTTTAGTACAAATATGACGTCCGTTGTTACATGCATTATTTTTCCATAGATAGTTTCTCGAGTTTCTATCTCGAAATTCTATCTCCTGTCTTAACGGACAATAATTTGTGTGAATTGAAGATAAATCAAAGAACAATTGTTAATATTGATGTCGGAAGTGCCATGTATATATATATTAGGGTTAGGTGGCTTCTCTATACCGGTGGAATTATTATTTGCGTACATCCAGAAATGAAAAAATGTAACCTATCCACATTACCTTTTTTCTGGTCAGAGCTTATCAGCATCTTTAGCTCTTTAATCGTTACGATACTTATGAAGCTTCATTTACGTTCACCATATATATATATATATATGTATGGCACTTCCGCAACAGAGCACTTGTTTGAGGAGACTTTTAGATAGAGAAATGTTTATTGCGCCTTTATATAATGCAACAATAGCGTATTATTGCTAATACAATTTCGTGTGCCTAACGCGAAATCTCCCGAGGATAAGGCTCCTATTCTTACCTATATGAGCATGTTATCAACGTTTCTGTGCAGCACTTTACGCTTTTAGAATTGTACATTTTCCGTGAGTTAATCAAAAAGCTGTATTATGTACAACTTTGCTCCATTAAATATTTGATTTTAATTTTCTTTTTTGCTCTGGTTTTATTAGCCCCAAAAATTTTCTTCCAGTTGAACTGATTATACATTCGACCTTGCCAATTGGTGCTGGTCTGGGTTCATCAGCGGCGTATTCAGTGGCTGTGGCGGCTTCACTTTTGCGACTCTTTAAAGTCGTTCCCTCGAAAGGAGGGGTTCCTGCTAAAGAGGTACATCTAACGTAAGATAATTTATTAAGTAAGTAAAATTTTCTCCGACACATTTACGTTCTCAGCAAGTATTCGTTCGAGTTTCAGAAAGATTTTTAATCTGTAAGACTGTGTAATTTTGATAAAATCTTACAAATTACAAGGAAAAAGTTTACAAATCTTTGTGTAGAAATTTTATCCGTTTGACGTTATTTGCAGGATCTAGAGATCATTAGCAAGTGGGCATTTCAATCGGAAGTGATTCTGCATGGGAAACCTTCTGGAATCGACAACTCGATCTGCACCTTTGGCGGAGCGTTGCTCTTTCAAAAAGGCCGAATCCAAGAAATCAATTCGAAGTTCGTAATGATTATATCACAGTTGTCGACATATTTTTATCTTTTGCAATCGTTAGGCAAGTTGGCAATAATTGAATTGGCTATGTTAACATGTGTGTATCAAATCAGATTGCTAAGTCAAAATTTTATCGGAACGGCTAATACCATGTGTTGGTTTTTCAACAGTGTCCCGTTGTATCGTGTTCTATTGGTCAATACACAAGTGCCACGCAACACGCGGGCGCTTGTAGCACACGTCAAGGAACGGGTCGAACGGCAGCCTACAATAATGGCATCCACCTTTGAGGCAATGGATGAGATCGCCTGGCAAACTTGGCGGACGCTAAAGGCGAATAGTGTTTCAGGGCAAGGCACTGCCGCGGCACCAGCGGATTTGGCGACTAAAGACAAAGCGGAAGTCAAGACCAATCAGAAGCTTTATGAGTTTGCTGCGGTAAGCTGCAGAAAATAAGAAACTGTTGAATAATTTTCTTTTAAACACCAGTTTGCTGCACCCAATCGCTGACGAAAAGAAATTCTTTCCGTTTCTCTGAACCCATCAATTCGAAATTAATCATCACAGACACATGTATTACTTCTCATTAAAGGGCTCTTGGCTCTGGAGAGCTTTAGCTAGTGAAAAGGTTTTTATTCATTTTACTTAATTGGCTGTTGCCTTGCGCTGAAGTTCAACAATGCCAGTCAGGTGTTTGGACGGCACACGTGTCTTATTTAGGAAGAAATAAAGGGTTTCCCAGCCTTACTCACGAGAATGAAGTATAGCAGGTGATTTATGATTTGATATTTGTATAGCTTTTAGTAAGTATCGTCGTCTATTTCGCACAGGAACTGATTTCAATGAACCACCATTTACTGAACGCCATTGGAGTCGGTCATCCAATCTTGGATCGTATCGTAACCGTAGCGGGAACAGTAGGTTTTTCGGCGAAATTAACTGGCGCCGGGGGAGGTGGTTGCGGATTCATTTTACTCGGTGTTGGGGAGCCTGAAAAAGTGAAGACAAATGATGTCAGGGTAAATATAGGACATGTTTGGTTTGTTTTTCAATTACAATAGTTTCTGTAATTCAGAGTTATACATTTTATGCACGCATTTACGTGCGAGTCTTCGGCTGATTTTTTTTTGCCATATTACTATAGACGTCCTTTTTAACATGCTCTTAAAACTATGCAGAAACACAAAATCACGTAACGTGTACGTACCAATCAACATTTCTCTCTTAAATCAATGTTTTGCTTTTCACAGGCGGATAATTTACGAGAGCTGCTCATCAAAGAAGGCCTCCAATTCTGGTCGGTTGATATGGGATGTGCAGGAGTGACGTTTAGCTAACAAAGCTCACTATATCGTTTTACTAGAATAATGGCGATGCCTGTGTGTGAGTTGTCAAAAAACGGTCTGATTGTGGACATCGGTATTTTCGTGAGCAGGGCTTGCGAAAAAGTTTTCAACTCCTTAGCACAGTATCACGTCCTAAAGAATAGGACTAAAAAATTATTTTTTATGCTTTATTGATACTTAATAACTGGACATGTAAAAACTAATGTGTCCAGCTGTACCGTAACGAGTGAACAAACAGCATTACCTAACATACTATTTGTTCGCGAACTTTTTATTCGGGTTATTTCGCTATCAGTGCTTCGTTTCTACATCCGAAAAGAGGGTAGTGATGGCCTTCGAAATGTACGAGTAGTTGGACAAGTGAAACAAATGGTCCATAAATTCACCCTTGATTATCAGAACAGTTGCTACAACTTTGGCATTAATCGAACGTTGTCTTAAAAACGTGTCTACGATTGCCGTCGTTTTAATACAAATGCCTTTTTGGATTTTAAGATCAGAGTTAATACCAATAATCGCAGCAAGTCGTTAATTAGAGCTCGTAGCTTTAAGTAACATCGTCAATAACTAATACGTACAGTGTTATTTTTGACCCAATAGGGATAGGCTCAAGTTGAGCGACACACAACTTACGATATTGTTTGGCCCACAGCGCCGAGCGATATACATTAGCATTACAAAAATGTTACAAGTTACAGTACAGACTATCATTTTATGCTCAAGCTTTTAGACAAGCGAGAGGAAAAGTAAATTGTACGTGACAGGAAACTATTTTCCACATACCCCTATAAATGAATCGCGACTTGTTTTTCCTTGTGTTTAAAAGACGTTTATATACACGTGCTGAATGTGCTATTTGGAAGGGCGGTTTAAGGACGGTCAAGCAAAAAATGGGTTTTTTTCTTAGATGCAGCTTCTGTTCTTAAACTATGTTGTGTTGGATTACGAAGTTTCATTGACTGTTTTTAAATATAGAATATTTTATATTTTACATACACAGTATAATAATGCACCGTGTTGCCACCGAAATTTATTGAAGAAATTTATACCTAATGTACAACATGTAATGGCTTTAATGATTAAGCTTAACCGCAAGCTGCGTGGACTGAAACCAGAGAACTAATGATTTGGCAATTCATTTTGGCATAAATACTTCTGCTCAAAATACTTGCTAAATCAGTAATTTTATATATACTATCGTGTAAGTGATAGGCAATAGTATAAGAAGTGCGTGGCAACGAGACATTGTTTGTCAGAATGCAGTTGCGCGCGTGTCAGAACCCTTCGCTTTTATGGCGGGTATTTAGAGGAGGTAAATGACTGCATTAATGTTTTGACAGCATATTGTTGTTTTGTATTGTCAAATGTACCTCAAAAAATCCAGTCATTGTCCAACTGGTGTGTTGTTAGTAGAGACGGCAAACGGAGACTTTCCGAATAAATAAAGTCCGAAAGCATTCTTAAGATAATTTTTTAACCTAGTGCAAAGAACGTTTTTTAATGTATTCCTTATTTTTCCATACTTCACTGACTTTTTTTTGGAAATTGCTAGACATGTTAGTCATGTTTAGCAATTTTTAAATGTTACACGTGTCTGTCGGCAAAAAAGGACGAGGATAGAGAACAGCGTTTAACAAAAGAGAAAGTGGCAGTGCCCAATAAATTTGGGCAGTAATTACTGTTCACACTCGCAATTAATATCAGGGGCAACTGTTATTACTATAAGATATAGATCGAAATGCTGCCGTATGTATCGCAGTCCTAATGGATGTGCGACGTCATACGTGTTTTTATTAAGGCAACGCGTAATTTTATCACTTCCTTTAATTACGGTGTAGGTCGAAAAAAAAAGAATCCACAGATAAGTTCATAGATCAATCCAAATGATTTCCAAATAGGAAGCTTCCGTCAAGCGAACTATAGATAACGAGTTAGTAATGCAGGTGAACAGATAAGATTCCAGAAGACTCGTTTACAACTGCAGACAATAAAAGAATACATCAAGCATATACGAAAACACCATTGCTTTACGTAACATGGTTTTCGAAAAGTATTATGCGATATTGTACACATATTTCTATATTATGTGGTGCAAATATGATAAAGGTTTACGTACGCCATTGCAACTGTGAGCTGACGCAGAGATCGAACAAATTGTACCGATAGAGTAGATTTAAATGATTGCCTATGTAACTTATAGGTTCATCCGTTTGAGAATGTACTACACACCCGTGTATGGATGTGTAAGATAAGCGGACATCTATTTCAATCTTTAGTTCTGTTCGTATTTTATTCAGGTGCAAGCCTACGAAGTTGTTTTGAAAACCCGAGGAAGCGGGCTTGTGGGTCGATAAAGTGTATATAATTGCGTACTGTTAATAGTGGTAAGGTCTGCAGGTGAAACACAGCGAAAGATAAAGTACCGGAAAGTAAGACCTACAGGTAGTTCACCTTGGAAAAACAGGCGTTTTTTTAGTTGCAACATATATAGGAAGTCTTAGCTCACTGATTCCTGTCCAAGGACGTAGTTCATTTGTACCTGTAGTTTTTACACGCATTCCAAACGCTTTCTACAAGTGCTCTATAAAAACGGTAATTCAACATAGAGACGAACTTGGAGGATCTCGCCATGAGCGTCTGATCCCAGCTACGTAAACTATTGTTGATATAAAGTATGAAATTCTAGGCTCATGTTTCGAAGTATAGAGAATTCTTTCATTTTTCCATGATGTAGATTTTTAGCGGCTTTTCCACAGAGTTATATGTCAGTAGTTGATATTATGTATAGCATAGGTGCAAATTAATAATACACAATTCAAGTAGTCTAGCTAACCTAAACCTGTGAGATTTATTCCAGCGTTCCTGAATCCAAATTTACCGTTTATATATTTTAGGTTTTCATCATTATTCTATCGTACATTCTGCATACAGCTAGCTTTTTTTTCTATCATTTATCGCAGTCGCTTTTTAAGGTAAGCAAGGACCTCTAATTCTAAAGCTGAAGGCGCTTGCAGTGGGGTTCCTGTGCCCCATGTCTGAGCTATCCATGTTTCTATCGAACCCATTAAGATACTTATTTTTTATAACAGGAATTAAAGTGACTCGATCCTTAGCTGATTTGAGTTCAAATGTGCTCTTATTTTGGGTGTCCAAATTGATCGTTAAGAGCTCCCATCGCGCCGCTGTTGTGATTAATGTTAAAAACGCTAAGTTCCCACTTTGTATTGCGTCAACAGCATACAAGCATTTACAGGATAAGAGTTCTCTCACACTGAATTCCCCCCTCGAACACCAATTAGAAATAGGTCGTTCTGACCTTCAT
The DNA here is from genome assembly GCF_002532875.2 of Varroa jacobsoni. Taxonomy (NCBI): domain Eukaryota; kingdom Metazoa; phylum Arthropoda; class Arachnida; order Mesostigmata; family Varroidae; genus Varroa; species Varroa jacobsoni. The sequence continues at coordinate 98,730 of NW_019213447.1, forward strand.
GACGAACTACAAAAACTGTTTCGTCGTCGCCATGCGTCCCGATCGGTATCATTTCTTTTACTTTGACAGACAGGTAAATCTCAGCGTCGGACACAATTATTCCACGCGAATTGCTGACTAATCGCCTAAGAAGTTTTTTCGTCGTCTCAACAAAAAGAAATTCGAAAGTTTGTTCATTCCACTTGAGTATTCGCAGATGCTTGTGATTTTCTCCATCAAATAGATAATTGGACCTAACAATTTCCACGAGTACAGTAGTTGTATCGTTAGCGTTATAAATAACAAGTATATCTCCATTTCGAGTCCAAACTAAAATGTCGTCTCCGAATGTTGTGATCCCTCGAATATTTTGCCCGGCCGGAGACTGATTCAGAGTCGATGACGATTATGCCATAGCTTTCTACAACAAACAGCTTTTTTTCTCTTAAAGCTGCCAGTTTCCGCCACACTTGACATATTTGCGGATACCGTCGACAATCTCTAGTGGCTTGCACAAACCATCTGTAGTTTTCGACACAATATAGACTTAGAGACTTGTTCTGGTCGAGTGGTATCTTTTCATGAGTAAGCGCTGCCGTCGGAAAACCTCCATAGGTAATATTCCACACGTGCTCATCTTCACTTTGTCATACACATCGTTCACTGCTAAGTCGACCCCGGAGCATGAATTATTATTAAGTTGACTAATTAAATTTTCTCCAGCCTGTGTATTGTTAACTGGATCACTGTCAAGCCAGTGCCATATTTGTGCGACAAGCTCGCCTCTCAACTCTGCATCAAGACTTAAGTTCTCAAGTATTTCACCTAAGCAGGCCACATCATTCAGCTGTATGTTTTGACCCATTAAGGAACTCTGGATCGAGCATACGTGCGTGTAGATTTTGATTCAGATAGTCATGTAATTGCTCAATGAGCGCTGGCATTTGAAGTTTCTTGACGGCTACGACGAGCTGCACTATTTGACTAGCTGGGATTGGGATTATCTAGTTGGTATAGATGTATTCTAATAAAAGATCGATAACGTTGACAGATATTTCAAGCCGAAGTGCCGGTCTGCCCTGTTCCGTACTCCCAGAACGCTCTGCCCCTTGAAGCAACTGAGTGAAGAAATCTGATGATTCCTCAAGGACGCACCCATGTGCGATTCGGATCAGGCAAGTCGGGTTGTTCTGACGACATTCTAAAAAAACGCAGTCACGCATCCCTTGCTGTTTTCGATAATCGGTCGCTTTTGCACGGCAGAGAAGTGTTTCTCCTAGATGTAGGTGGTTCTGCATTACGTGCCTTTGAAATGGTTTAGCAGCTGTGGAGGTCGGTTCTTAACTACTAAGCCTTGTACCAAGCACTTTGATTGATTTAGGAGTTAAGAGTCATTATCTGAAAGAGAGATACAATCATTTAGTATCAGAAACCTTAACTACCTTATTACCCAATCTTAGAACTAACAACAAATCACAGCTGAGCATATCTTCGAAGTGTCCAGCAGTGAATACCATTGTTTTTCAAAGAAGAATATGCCGCTGCACGATTCTCTATGTAAACGGCGTTCAAATTCCCCTAACATTTTTTAACTGAACTTTCGAGTCATGTAAGATACACATAGAATTTTTTTTTTTCCTGAATTTAGTTTCTAAGCACGCTGCAAAGTTTTGTACTTACAGTTAAAAAAAACTTTTTGAAAGTATTGCTACACATTTTGAGCTCTTTACACATAAAAACTCCGTTGCCCAAAACTGGCTCAGGAGGTGGTGAAACAGGGTCTATAAAACATTACACTTGGAGTTAAAAAGTAATATTTCACACATGTAATTTCTTCACTTTTTTGTATTTGGTAATATTTCCATAATTGGCAAATGAATTCATATTCTTTTAGGTGCAAGGTACTGCGATAGCCTGACAAGGACATAATCTAGGAGAAAAATCAACGCGGAAGACTGTTAGTCTGTGCATGAAAGGGTGGATAAATGATTTGAGTTATACGTTTAACACTGTTACAATGGCTAGCACCTGGTTTTCCCAACACCAAGTGAACTGTGTCTATGCGCGGTCTTGAATTTAGACCACCTCACATATTCCTGAGTTTAGTAAAAACACACTTTAGCACTGGCCACTAATTGATGGATGTAGAAATATTTTTTTGGCTCAATTTATTTAATTGTAATGCATTACCCGTAACAGATAAGTACGACGCAGTATCACATTAACGTGTCGCAGTGTTCCCGTGTTCTTGGGAAATTGCGACATATCAAGTGGCTTTCCGAAGCTTCGAGATACCAGATCGGATAACACCAATTGACCGAGTGCAGGGGCTTCTTTCTATGAATCATCGCATCCGAATTGTACTACATATATATATATATATATATACATAAGCATGACGATGCCAGTGAATAATGCTAAACCTGAGATTAACCGTAAGAATCATTCAAATCGATCGGTTTCTAATAGCTGCACAAGGTATATCTTTTGTCGGTCATTGAAGTCTGTGCGGTATACAGTTTACATGTTTTGTAAGTGGGAAAATATAAAAAAAAGATGACCCTGATTATGAAAATGCTTAGATACTCGGTTTGTGGCACAATGATCGTAGTTTATACCACTATTTTTTTATATTGTGATCGAGGAGTTGTTTACTGCTCTCACAATAACACTGTTCAACCGTATAAATCAGTTGTCTTCTATTCACCCGTATTGACCTTTTATATACGAAAATGACTCACTGTTCAAGGTGTTATCTGCTTTTAACTGAAAGATTCTCCTAAACAATGTACACTTATTGCTCAACAGCTCTAATCTTATAATGAAAAACAATTATAAGTAACTAATGGAGCAAGAAATATTCGCAAATCTCATATGAACTGACCAATATGCGTTCCTTGAAAAAGGCAACGCGTTTAGAAAGAAAATGTTCATATTGAAGCTTCCGATATCTTCTCGTATCTCCGATGACGTGGCATAGTAATTGGGACATTGGTTTTTGGTCTAACCGTTGGATAATTATAGTGTCGAATTTATGCAATACCCTATCACTCCGAAAAACACGCTATTTCTCTATTAAGTTTAGTAAGTGTGTATTTGTGTAGTGTTGTATAACGACCATAAATATTACAGAAGATGTTTTTTGACGCGAAATCACAATCAATCTTAGCAAGGACTAGCAAATTAACCTGTGAGCTGATTAATTAGACTCAGGGGACATAGACAACGTTGGGATTCAATATGTCTACTTAGAAGGTGATCTCTACGATCCATACCGATTCTTAATGTGTTTGATGATTATAGTAGTCCAAGGATCGTACTATTAACAGTTGTTACGGCGCATGAAACCTGGATAGGTTGAATACATGTCAAGATAAACGGCCGGAAACGTGTTGAAAAGATGAACATCGGTGGAATAGTCGAATGTACGGAACGAGAAATGTTGAAAGTCTGAGCTAGCTTAAGCTCTGTATGGAAATAGCTTTATATGACAGATAAGCATGAGGCCCGAATGAAGGAGAACGAAGAAGCTTTAGGTATATATCTGATGCCGTACCTATAGGGTAGCTATAACACATATAAGATCTTTCTAGGCATTGAACAAACACTTTAGATCTAAATCGACTCTGCGGTAATTGCTTCGATCTTCTAGCGCTTTCAACAATCAACTCAAATGTTTCCGACATTACCATGTTAGCATAGGTATAAAATTACTTTTAACATAGGTATAAAGTCACCTTTAAGAAGATACTAATAATAAAGTCTCCTCTCAGTTTTTACGTTTAATTTATACATTGAGAGATAATAAATAAAAAAACTGAATTGGTTAATTTCAAAATCGATTTAAATTTTACAACTTAATTAACACTTGTGCACTAAATGACGAGATAGGTAGAGTTTTCACAACACAGGATATTGTGACAACTGACGTCCTAATCAAATGTGTTCTGCTGTATCCTTAGTATCATGTGTTTTGCCTTTTATTTTTGTAAAACCGTGAAGTATCTGGATTGCGCTTTGCGTACATTCGCACTTTTGGCGGATGTTCCTTTTCAACATTTGCTAAAGAGGTTGAATCCTCCCCAGTCAACAATGCTTTACGTCAGTCTTTGGTTATATGTATGCTTCAAAACGCGGCATAATGGTCAAATATTTTTATGCTTCTTTTGAACGCCACTTGCCACCAAGCTTTATTCCTTTACTACTAGCTAAATTATGCAATATGTGTAATTAAATAGCTAATGTTACGTTTTCCCTGTTAGACATCTTGCAACTTTGCACACATTTTTAGATGGCGATTAAGGCCAGGTATCCAATGTGTAAATGATGGCCGCAACGCTGTAGCTCTGCTCGTATCTCTAATCAATTTTCTTTTGATCATTTTCTTTTGAATCAAGCTAAATGCTGCTTGAATAATTGTTTCATCTAAATTAAAAAAAAACCCTTGCCTGTATGTCTGTCGGACTCAGATCGACCCCTTAAATTTGTATCTAGCCTTTTCATTCTTCGAAGAGTTACGCGTAGGATGGAAGTAACTGGATAAATAATGATTTCCCTATAAAGTTTGTTTTTTTTCATCTTATAGACAACAATGTTAATTAGGAGAATCTGATGTTTTTTACAATTCCTGTTTTTTTGGCGTTGTTTTTTCTCATTTTTCAATTCTCAGGTTAAAAATTACCCCCGAAAGGCGAAAACCTAATTTAGCGTTTTATGGAAAAGTTTTTTTCTTGATGCCAATCGACGAGATGGGTAAAATGGTAATACATGTTCCTATACTTAAAATGAATATTTCGGCGTAAAAATGGTTAAAATTGTATTGACGGGTTCGTATTGCCCACGTGACAGTAGAGTGGAGATGCATTTCGAATGGCTACTTGAGCGCATTTCAAAAAATGCCAATTGGAAGTTAGAGCAGTTAATATTGAGCTGATTTTCGAGAAAACATTCCTGAATCATTTTGAGAAAAAAGACACAAGATATCAAAATAAAGGTATACATATTTATTATAAAAAATTAACACAATATAAAAATCCTCAATGTTTGGAAATTTCCTAAAGACAGAATTACCATGCTAACCAGTCTTCATGCAACACAGAGGTAACCACTTGTTGACAAAAGATGATTAAAGAAGCGATATCCTAAAAAACAAGTTAGTACATCAATTGAAACATATAAAATTATCATGCCATTTTTATTAGGTTTTCATTTTGTAAAATATGTAGCTATTTATTACGTCGGCGACATTCCGGAAATAGAATCAGTAGGTATAGCAATATGTTTTACAAGTCTAAGACTCACGTACCTTCCTTAAAGTTCGGCAAACCTACTTATGTGGTAAACCCTACTCATGTGCGTTCCCGAAGCAGGGTCAGTCAAAACACTAGAAAAACCCCGTCATTACATTATAGAAACCTATCAAAAGCCAACAAGACACAGATCTACAGTTAGGTGAGGTCGTTGGCAAACATATCAGAATAGACTAATGAATAAAATTCAGAAGGTTAACGGGTTAGATTGTAACGAATCGAACAAACGAGAGTCATCGTAACGCTGGTGTATATATATAAAAAGATTTGACTTCATACATGGTAAAGGAATCTATACTATCAAATGAACTGTTTCTAGCATCTCGTTATATTTGGGTAACACAACGTCTTTGGAAGCGAGCGTGGGGTAAGCCACCATTGGGTCGGTTATTACGCACAAAGACACAAGCAGCGTTTTTTTCCCACATTTTTTAATTGTGCCTAAAAACATCCCAAAAGTATATTTACTGGAATGAAATTAAATCATATTTATTTAAGCCATATCCATGCTAAAACTCACTCTTCCAAATAAGAAGTAGCTTCTTAAAGGGGTAATTTTCAGATGATCATTGTTGCTAAGCCTAGCAGGGATATGTTAATCATGCTGCGCTCATTCCGGCGCAAGAAAAGTTTCATCTCTAAATATTGTTATGATGACATGCACTAGGACATATGTTATACCTAGTACAGTCATTAGAATGTATGTTACTGAATCCGTACCAATAAAGCACTGATGCCCGAATTTACTTGCCATTAATGTGCAAAAACGTATTCCAATCCCCCTGCTATTCATTGGAACGTTTGCGCGTGATCGGAAGTTGACTTTATTACTTCTGACAATGTGTTGCATGTTGAAATAATCAAATTTGAGCTAAGTTTATATGTTCAGTTCATTAAAATCCTTGAACATGGAAACAGAGTAACATAGGCTTTTGCCTGTGATCTGTTGTTCCTCTTAGAAAAGGTTTACCTAGTGAAATTAACACCAGTAAAAGTAAACGATGGTGTCTCTTTTATTTTAAACGGCACTGAAAAGACTTGTTCAACGACCGGTTTAGGCTTCAACTTTGAAGATGCTTGGAGGTCTGCAAAAGCCATTCCAACCGTGCATGCACCTCTCCAAGAATATGTAAGGTAGTAGATATTGTGCAAACCTCTTCAAATCACTTACAAAGCCCATACATGCGTCGCCGCTTGGCCGCGTTCTCTAAGCGTAAACTGCAATGACTGAACCGCGTTATCCACAAACGGAGTGCATGAAATGTGACTCTTTCATAAAATGTTTTCACCGCGGATCAGCGTAAAAATGAATGCTTTGAATTAATGTAATAAGAATATCAATAGCTTAGCAAAAACACATACTCATTTATGCATTCCGATTTGAACGATTTGATAGTACTACTGCGACCTCTGCTGATAAAAGACGTGATACATGCTACTGAATCCAACCTGTTGCTATTTTGTGTGTATTGCTCCTGCTGCCTTCTTTCATTGGCTGCTTTTTAAGACATTTCTTGCATACGCCTGAAGCCTGGAACTTGGCTCGTTTACATCTTAATTCTGCCATTTGCGGAAGCCGAATCAAACAATCGATGTGCCTTTGATCCCGTCAATCACCTTCATTCTATAAACAGCTTCGAAAACACAGCCAATCATACTGCCGTACTGTATCTTGACCCTTTTGAACTGTGACTCTATCAGCGTACCTCCAGCAGATTGAAGATTAATCTTTTCCTGACAGGTAGTCTTGTGCTCCGTCTCGAGCGAACAATTCGCGATATGAAATAACACAATTGTTGAAATCGTAGCTGAACATTTGCTATAAATTTCTAAAAGGTTACTAATAGTGTTAAATTTGTGATGGCTAGCATTTCATCACTTTAACGACGAAGTTGAAGGTCTTTCAAGCTCAAAATAACGCACAACAAACATCAAGTTAATGACTTCGTTGTAGATCTCGATTCATAAACTAAACAATACATATCGTTCTGTTATATACTCCATTTTAATGACGCTTCGTCGGACGCGCTGACTACTGGATATTTAAGTGTTTTTACCGATGAAAGAAGTAGCTTTAAAAATAATTGCATCTGTATTTCCAAGTCTTCTCAGATAATTCAGTCCGAACGTTGTGGTTGACCTATTCCACAACTGTACATTTCGGTTATAATATATGCACTATTTAGGCAAATATGAATGTTTTTGTTTAGTTCAAACTGAACTAGGTGGATTATATTCAGAAGAGGGAAAAGATAGCAACATCGCCGTTTTTAGATAATTTTGTCCCGCGAAAGTGAGCTTTTTGTCCATAAACACATGTTTAGTCTACAAATGTGACAGCATGATAAATTTCATATTGAAAAAACCAGTTAGAAGCAGCAGCGGTACTACATCAAGATCTCAGTCGCTCAACTAACATTATACATTGGATATGGCTCTGTGCTTCATTTAGGTTAGGACACCTTGTGCACGCATGCACGCTACCGTGGTACCTTATAACTATTTGCTAATAAACTATAATTGTGCGTTCTTCAGGCAATGCGCATAATTATTCTAATTATTTATGCATAACACTATATTCTTGTTAAGCCAACGATAATTCGTTGCCTACATGCTGCCTTAAATTAAGGTTTGAGATTTTTTTCATTACACCGTTCTATTCATGGCTACTTCAATAGCGTCGTGCTCCATTGTAGTTATAATAGTTTGCGTATATTATACTTATGTCCTATCTTCGCCCTGTCGATTAGTTTACATTTAGTAGGCTAATGGTCAGAACGTAATTTGCACCTCCGGGTGGATAAAATATCCTAAGTAAAAGCTCTGGAGACTCTGGGCACATTTATTCTTATCAATAGCGCTAAAAACATTACTGCACTCATAAAAACTGTAACTATTAGTTATCTGTTCTATGGAGAAAATGACAAGTATTTGAAAACATTTAAATAGTCATCCTTGAAATCCTGGAACTTCTTCTGATCACTGCCAAGAACGAAGTTTTGGACGGTTAACTCGCAGTATGCATGAAGTAACTGTGTTCGACGCAGAAATCTCCCAACTTACCACAGGAGATTTTATCGATGGTTGCACGGTGCTGACGGGACGATTTTTTTGGCTTGTCATGAAAGCCACAATAACCTATTCCTAATCGGCATTCAGCGGCAGAGAATGTTCCTGCATAGCGAAAATTTGTATTATACCGACGTAATACAAAATGGAAACGTTGCGTTTCTAACGTCTATCGCAGTCGCAACATGATCACCAGCCCTAATGTTCAGACTAAAAGCACTTTTAAATTTGAATCAGCAAAAGATCGAGTCGTTTTGATTCCCGTTATAACATCGATATCTTGTGGTGAATTTCGTAGAGACACAGATCTTATGAATATGGCCATTCGACAAAAAACCTTGCTGTCTTGAAAAATATAAGTCTCTATCTCGAATTCAGCCACTTGAAAACACACTTGTGATAAATGTTAAGACAAGAAACCAGCAATATAGCAAGAATATTTATAACGGTACTAAAATAAAATCATGTTCATGCATTCTAAACCTCGCAGGAATTTAAAGATCAATTTAAATAAAGTAGATTTCTGAAATCATCTGCGATATTAAACACTTTACCTTATTGGTATGCACCATTATAACTGTTTAACTTACACAACGTTTCGGCGAGGCTAGATTCTGTACGGCGAAAAACAGAACTAAGCAGCAACGAGTTAGGATCCAATGTGAATAATAATATCGAAATACAGGAAGTAAATACGCACAATTCTAGCAAAAAAATTGATATTGTCATTGAAGATGTATAATAAATAACGACGAAAGTGGAATTTGGAAGATTTAGGTACGCAGATAATTTTACGTAATGTATGGTGAATTTACGCATTTTACTTTCGGATGTTCGAAAAACCTTTCTAAACAACAAAACATAAGGTAAGAACGATACGTATTCAAAATTTTCAATAGAAAAATTTTGTTTTGTGGCTCGCGTAGGCATCGCATGGCAGGGCCGACATTGATGTGCATTTTATGATCAAGTAATGAAAAAAATAAAGAGACTAATATGTATGGATGCTTCTAACATGAACGACAATCGGCTACCGTAATTTTTCGAGCAAAATACCAGGCTGTATTTGTGTAGAAGCCTGTTCTGATATCCACGTATTGTACAGTCTAAGGCTAAAGAACTCTATTCAGAAGAAAAGTTATTTATGATTGGCATAAATGAGTAATATTAAGTGAATACCACAGCTAAATGTATGTTTTGACAAAGTTCGTAATGACAGAAGCAGATTAGCTGGTCGCGGTAGTGATATTCGTAAAGGCAGCAATCCTACAATCACAACAGACTACAGGAGCAATTTCATAAAAGTTGTAAAAGTAGCTCTAGATGGCCTATAAGTAAGGTCGTGCTAAGATGTGTGCCGTCTGAAAGTCGAATAAATCAGTTTCATGCTCCGTTTTTGGTTTAAGATCTGCTGCGCTACTCCAGAATTCAACAGAACTCAAGATACTTTGCACGAAATATCGATTTAGCAAGGACAACACCAATCATAAATTTGATGACTAACCTTTACCTACTATGAGTAAAATCACTGTGGAACCGGGACGGAAAAGTTGCAATGTTTCCCATAAAGGTTTTTCTGAAGAAGTTTGAGCAACTGAAAAAATAAAATAGCAATTTTAGAACGTTTCAATACAAGGTAAACCCGTTTTAGTTGTCGATGATGGAGGAGTTTATTCGCGGCAACAAGTAATTGTTACGTAACGTTAAATCTATATAAGAACGTTTATAAGTTTGTGTGGCCATTTTCGCGCGTTTGTTAAAGCTGCCCAAAAAAGCCTTCCTACCAAATCAAGGGCACCAAGTTTTAATAGACGAAAAGGCACATTGAACTGTTCATAAAACGAAAGTACGAATTGATATAGCTCGGAAATCAGAACGGATTAATTTACCAAGGCCCACTTATAGTACAATACCAACGTGTAATTTCAATTAGGTGCCTTTTTCTGGAAACATTACGGTTTTAACATTTTCGTGCCCTTTAACTATCAAGTTCGTCATGATAGCTCTTTCTGATCGACATATGGAGTCAAAACAACTCGATAATTTGCTGGCCCAAAGGACATCGTTTTCATATTGTGGGTGTCGCTAGAGTTGATCACAAAAGATGTCTACTGAAATTTTACTGTCATTATTGACACATACAATCGATCTGCCCTCTCGATTGCTTCCACAGGCTACGCGCAATTATGCGAATGTAAGGCCTTTTCACACTTCATTTCTACATTAACGCTACTCAAATTAAGATTATTAGGTTTATTTGTACACATAAAAACATTATATTGCGCTCGCTATGTACCCCCACTGGAAAGAGTCTAGCTAGTCTAGGTGATGTAAAGACTGTTTCGTCGGACACCAATTTTCCGAGACGATCGTAAACGACTTATTTTATGGCCAGCTCTTTTTCTATCAACACAAACTAGTTTTATTACATGTTCGTTTAATTTGACAACTTGCAAATTCGTACTATTCTCGCTGTCGAATACAAGCTCAGCGCTGGGAGTTCTCTTAGTATTGCCTATTAAAAATATCCTGCCAGATTATGTTTACACAAAGTTATTGTCTCCGGACGTGGTTATCCCTCGCACATTTTGCATACCCGATGGGAACAAAATGCGCAAGGTTTCACCTGAAGAGACAACTACATCGATAGCATGACTTTTTATGACGAAGAGCTCATCTCGCAGTAAGACGGACATGCCGACCACGAAATCAAGATTTGTGACACTGACCTAAGTGTTGTATATCTTTCATAATGCCACCAGATATTATTATTTGAATCTTCGCCGCGCCCTCGGCTTTGCAGGATGCAATGCATAGTGAGGATATCTTTATTACTTTGGCTCGTCTTCATATGTGTCGGATAGAGATTTTAGAGTGAGATGCAGTACTCTTTTAGGGCTTAATTTAATCCGAAATATTCCCGCAAATAACTACCAGCTGCAATCGAAAGACCGTCTGTTCTATATTTTAGGGTAAGATCAACGAATATACAAATTTGATTTATGGTTAACGTGCTGCGATATCGCCGTGTTATGTCTAAAATCATAATGGCTTTCCCTTTTACTTAATAACTTCTACTATAAATCATTCGTATACAATAGTATGTGCAGTTCACGTAGAGATCTTATGCAACATGCACAACTCCTTCTGGTGTAAAACAAAATGCTTACTCGTAGTCCTAAGTGTAATAGCCGACTTCATGGCAGCGTAGTAAAATATGGCTTTGGAAAAGTAGTTCCCGAAATGAATTCGATTTCTCACAACAATTGCTGAAAAAAGTGTGTGCATTAAATCGTGCACTAAGAAACTCTGACAGATCCCTTTATTAATAGTCATATATTAATATAGAATATATCATACATTAATATAATGATTATGTGATATAACAAATTAAGTTTGTCTACACTTTTTAGTGTATGACTACCGTTAATTATTAAGCCTCCTTCCGGTATATTCTTGTCTAAATGGGTTCCCAACGCGCCGCAGACAATGAACATGTACATTGTAATGAAACGCCCGAGCTTTTTGTAAAAACAAACAATATAACGTACCACAAGGCTAATCCTGCTTGGGAATTCTGAAGCAGGTTTAGAGACTGAAATTATATATTTTATATTTCCTGCAACCCAAGTATATTTTGCGTGAGCGCGCAAATTATTTAAGTAGCTTTTTTTACATTATAGATATTATTCGGATTTTTTTAATAAAAGCAATAAAGAAAATTAAAACAGCGAGTAAGCAGACAAAAATATCGATTGAAACATCGATCATGGATCATACAGGCTTACCAAAAACATTTCGATTTACATGTTGAATATGTTGTCAAATTGATAATAGTGTGTACTAGCGAAATTTTATTGAACATCTTTGACAACAAGCATCTTAACCAAACCAAGGTTCTTCTCAAACCAAGCTCATATGTTAAGTACCGACTTAGTTGGCAAGCCATTTAACAATCTTTCAGAAACAAATTAATCCTGCTTCGATATATGTATATACCATTTGCATACGTTTCCGTTTTAATTACGCACTATATGCACTCATACTTGTTTGTAGCTAAAGACGAACATCTTCGCCACGAACGAAGTACACATTTTGAGAATGGCCTAAAGCTTACTAACTTTTCCTATGTATTTTCAGACAGTACATACCGTGTTCAAAAGTTTTGAAGAATACAATATGTATTTTCATTGAAAATATATGAAAAAAGATGTTACTCAGTCGTCATCGGCAACGGTTACAATGCCTGGAGATCGTTTTCTTTTCTCTCCAGCAAAAACGCTTTTACTGGTACTTGATGCATTACTCCCGTTTCCATCTCCGAGAGGAACACACTCCATAAGGGCACGATCTCTTCCACTGACCACGTCCGACATTTTCATTCCAGCTGACAAAAAGGGTATAGTCGAGTAGGGCGTGAAGTGGAACTTCTCTTCGAGATAACCCTGACAGAGACTCCACGACACTAGCTCCTCTAGACGTTCTTTGGGTAGTGAGGTACGGTCCTTACCTTTTTTTCGGAGAGCCTCGACCAACTTATTGCCGGTTAACCGGATCTCACCGATCTCAGCTTCATCAAGTACCTAAATAATAAACAATATTTACATACAAGTTGCGCATATCAATTGACCATACAACGTTAACACGATATATTAGTTCAACAAGATTTGCTGAGTTATTCCATTTGTCTTATCGGAGGTGGAAAAGTCAGTTAACTGCTGTTCTTCAATAGGTAAAAAAATTCACTGTCATGAAATAAAAACATAACTCACTTGACTCATGATTTTGATAACATTGGACACGTCGGAGGTGCGCGGTTGGTGTCCATGCGCACAATTATCGCATTTTATTTCTTGAGACTTAGAAAAGCCTTGCCGATTGATAACCATTGATGTGGAGCATGTAGGCGAATCCTTGTCCTCGCTGAAGTACTTGGCCAAAAGAGATCGCCGACAACGGCTTTGGTCTAAACAGTATGCCACGACGCTAGATATTTCAAATAATAGATTACATTAATATAGACTAAGCGCAGGAATAGTTTTTCATTCTAAGCATTCGTTGTAGGGAAGCCAAATTCACCTTTAATGTGCATTATTATTGGCTTACACGACATCTGTACATAATTACTTAAGAGATTTAAACAGATCCTCTTACCAGCTGTTATTGTTAACTTTTTACTATAAATTTATATCACATATATGTCTACTGATCATTCTCTTTCAAATCAATAACGTTCCCGGCCATTCTTTATTGGTTTAATGTAAAAGGCAACTTTTAGTTTACCCAATGAACTCCCCTTTCCAGTTAAGTAATATTTTTTTCAATAGTTTTATTAGCGATGGAGTAACGAGACCCTCTCGTCTCATTTGGGTCGTTGCCTATCGAAACCATAATATAAAGAACGTTTAAAGTATACAACTGAAAAAATTCGAAAATTCCAACCTGTAGAGATTCTTGGCGCCATTCTTTTCAGCGTAGACCATTGACGACTGACGGAAAATATCTTGAAAACGAAAAAAAACGATACAGTCCGCAGGTAGACCATCACGTCCGGCCCTACCAGACTCCTGATAATAATTTTCCATAGACTTTGGTATCGTGTGGTGAATCACGAACCGAACATTTGCTTTGTCGATGCCCATTCCAAAGGCAACTGTTGCAACCACTACCTGTGAAACGAAATAAGTTAAGCTTTATACACGAAATTTATCCATAACGGCATACCGAATACAATCAGTATTTAATTGCTGACAGGGCTACCTATCTCTTATGGAGTAATTACTACCTTTTTGCATTTTCCGTATGTTAATAATTTAGGACACGGCTACTAACACTAACCTGAATCTTTCCAGATGACCATCGCCGGTGTACCTTTGAACGTTTTTCGGATTCGAGAGAAGCATGATACGGGTAAGCTGAAATGCCATGCTTTGAAGAGAGATGTACAGCTACGTCTTCCGCCTCTTTTATTGAGAAGCAATATACGATACCCGTTTGATCGCGATACCTATACATATTAATAAATAATTCTCATCTCAATTAGTACCGTCATCGACATATACTTCCTCTGCATCATTGCATACAGTTCTATTGTGCTAAAACTTATCAAAACCACCGTATAGGTGTAATATTAACAGCTTTATTATTCAAGTTAAATTTAAAAAAAGAACAGAATAAACTAATATTTTTCGCATTATTATTATTGCGACATAGAAAGATTTAGTACATACATTTTCTGTATAACAGCTTTCGATCGTTTAAGCTTCAGCTACTATGATTCAGTTACACTTATCTCATAAAAAAATCAGTATCACAATTCTTCTCGCATCAACTGGTATTGATCTGATATTTTGCTGCACATGATACCTTTGAGTTAAATCATAGCGAAAATATAACTAACCGGCTTTTGATAAGGGTTCCGATAGCGTTTGGGACATCCTGTGGCGCCCGTTCAACACTATACTTCAAATTGGGTCGATCAAAAGCATCTCGTAAAATGGCGAGATCTTCATCAAGTGACAACATTTCAATAACATCCGCAGCCAACGTACGGGAGGCAGTAGCTGTTAAACCAAGTACTGGTACGCCTGGAAACTGCTTCTTTAAAATGCCAAGATAGTTATAATCCGGGCGAAAATCGTGGCCCCACTGCGAACAGCAATGTACCTGAAATGAGCAGTTCTTCTTTAACATTCCGCACTATTGTAAATGCACACTATAGTAACTACAATACATTCAGGCTAAAACGTAAATTTAACATAGTACTAGAACACTAGGAAATCTTTTAAAGTGACTTTGATAAGGTGTACTATATAAACAATTGGCACATGAACCACACGTATGCAGTTACGGCAGATGTGTTTGTGCACCCACGTTAAGAAATCATGGATTAAAAGATACGCAGATTTAGCACTCTATATACAACTTTACTCATTCACGAACCTCGTCGATAGCAAGAAGTTTAAGCTTTTTTAATTCCCAGCATTTTTGCAGCTTACTCATGAAGAGCTTCGACTTTGCAAGTCGCTCCGGAGTCACATAGAGTAACAGCGTATTTTCACTCGTTGACGGAAATAGCATTCGCTTGAGGATCGAGGAACTTTCCTCGCGTGGAAGTTGCGAATGAAGACATGCTACTGGCAAAGTAGGACAACGCGTCTGAACCTGCATGACCTATACACAATGTGCGTGTAAACAGAAGGTATATCTTTAGGTATATCGAGCAAAGGCCTTTAAGACTGAAAAACATTAAAAAAACTACAAAGCACGAGTAACGTATGTAATCAGTTTGATTGTGATTGATAGCATTAACGCGAAATTCTCACAAGCTGCAATCAAGAAGTTTTAATGAAGAACCAGCTAAGCTTGTTTTTCTGTTTGCACGAAAAAGCATACCTGATCTTCCATCAGCGAGACAAGAGGTGTGATTACGATCGTGAGACCCTGCAGATACATAGAAGGCAGTTGATAGGTTAAACTCTTCCCTCCTCCAGTAGGCATTATTAGTATACAATCTTTGCCTGCAAAAGAAAAACAGAACTCCCAGAACAATCGTTCTTCTTATTAAATCATAATTTGAAAATATTGCATATGAATTAACAATATATTGAACGCAACAGTATAGTGATTGTATCCGTGTAAGCTAACATGGGTAACCGTAACAGTCAACAACAACACGAACATGTCTTGTTTTCCACGTTAATGAAATTAGGTCAAGTTGATAAAGTCAACATATTTTTTTCAGAACATTCTTTGAGAAAGTAGAAACTCTTTCCAAGCATTTCGATCTGTCAGCTTTTATATAAAGCTGTATATGATGCTTTAACAAGCTAACATATTACTCTTTATAGATACTGTCTGCAGATAGTTCCGTTCAGTACAATGCGCTAGGATACAAAAAGGACCTGTAAGCACCTGAAAGAATACAATTGATGGCAGTTTCCTGCATGCCTCGAAACGCTTCAATTCCGAAAGCATCCTTACGCAGGCTACCAATCTTTTCTGACCATGGAAAATTGCTCCCACGGAACTCTTGGCCGTCTTGACGTACCACCTGTAACCACACACATCATATTAAAAATACAAGTGCAGTTATTGACTAGGAGGAATGTACACAGCAAGTACATCACGAAAGAACTCATATTATAAACTCTGCAACCTCAGAAGTAATAGGTCCGAGAAGTATTGTACCTTAAATGCAACTTGTCTACAGATGACAATCGACTCGACAATATATAGCCCAAGCTCAGCGCTGTGCCTTGATAATTACCTGACTCTTGATAATCTGCTCGAGAGTTTTCTTTTCATCCTCGAGGCTGGCTTGCTCAGATCTGAGTACGCGTATTTTCTTACGAACTTCTTCAAGCGCCGACTCTACCTCTCGAAGACGGCGTTTCTCAGCTACTGACGCCATTGAGCTGTTAGCTCCGGCCATGGCCTCTGGAATATGTGCCAAACATTTGAAATATATGTGCATCATATAACTGCATTTATCATCAGAGTTTACTATTTCCACACAACATAACGCAACACGATCCTGATTTCAAATTTGGAAGTGAAATAATTGTATTAATTATTAAAATAAATTATAAAGTAAATTTGTGTATGCATGAATCTCAGCCCTATCTCACATCTAGCTTTAGTGTGGAATAGAGTAGCCTCCGTCCTTTTAATACATGGTCCAACTGAAATATTCTTTATCCTTGAAACTTAAATGTCTATTGTATAAAGGTTGCCGCGTCCAGAAAAAATTATATCACTAGATGTTTCTAGCCACTAGATGTTCTTAAACTTAAATATCAATTTTAAATGCAAGAAATTGCTGCGACGCAACCCAATAGGATGAGTTTTTA
The DNA here is from genome assembly GCF_002532875.2 of Varroa jacobsoni. Taxonomy (NCBI): domain Eukaryota; kingdom Metazoa; phylum Arthropoda; class Arachnida; order Mesostigmata; family Varroidae; genus Varroa; species Varroa jacobsoni. The sequence goes on from NW_019213447.1 coordinate 115,939, forward strand.
ACCATTTCCCGTGTTTTGAAAAACAAATTAATTAATATTAAATAAAGAGTTTAGATTTAGTTACATATGTGATATTCCCAATAACTAGATTGATAACGACTTTTCAGTAAAAAGTTTCAGAAAGACTATATTTAGGTTAATGGGGTTCAAAATAAAAAAAATTCAGCAGTCAAAAAACGTTGCCACCGAACTGCACTAACCCAAATCAGTAACTCTTTTGAAAATCAACGAATGTGGCAGATACGAATACTTTTGCGTGTAGCCTGAATTAAAAGCATATAATATGTATTGCACAAGGTTGCATCCTGCTTTTATATATATATATATATATATATTGCCACTGGTCAATTATCGACCGAATAGCTCCCATTTATTCCATTTTGATAAAGGCAAATAAGTTTGACATTTAATAGGCATATATCATTACTTATCATTGTTGACTACATCCTTTTTCAATAAATGATAGTGCACAGTTCTGTTAAAAATGTAGCCTTTATATTAGCAAAAAAACGATATCTTACACTTAAAATATCTGACTACAGAAATTAAGCTTTCTATTTGAAATAAAATCACTTTGAGCTGAAGCTTAGGTTAACATGATATAAACACCTTAAGTTCTCCTTATAGGAATAATTTAAAATACCTTGCTCGTAGCAAATTTAAGCTTTCGGATGTCTTCCCACTTGAAATAATGCTTACGCATTCACATATACAACTTTCATCATTGTCAGAAAATCAACACATTATCCAGCCAAAGATTTTCCTTTATCAATAGATTGAAATTCATATACATTGAATCGGAATTGAATGTATTTCATGCACCGTTCTGAGCCTTCGTGGGTATCTGTGGATTGGCTATTTCTAACACAGCTACCGTGACAATGAATTTTATAGAAAGTGTCTCTAACTAAATTGAAAACACCGTTAGCTAATGGGTTTGCATATATTTTCTCTATAAAACAAAACAGATTAATCGGTAAAGAACCCTTCCGTAGAGCCGGCCAGCACTAGAGAGATGCTAAATATTTTCTTTGGTGATCAGATGTCGAAACAAACGTCGTCTGCCACACAACCATTTTAAGGGAGAGAAGGCGGACTCCTTTGTAAATAACGCAAAGGGTAGCGATAGCACCAAACATTTAACTGACTTCAACTTGTAAAATTCACTGAAAAAAAGATCCAAAAAGGCTTCGAGGTTATAGAAAGCAACGAAGAAAACTTTTTAGTAGCCATATAAACAGCAAAATCAGCCTGAAATCTTTCACATTATCTATTCGCACAAATTATTTATTGAAGAAATCGATTTAATCATCAAACCTTATGAACGTATCGATTTTTTCCTTATTACTTTTTCTAACAAATATTTCGACGTAGATATATCACGCGGGAATCTAGAGCCAACTTATTGAACTGTTAATCCTATTGAAATTGAGTTTGCCGAACTTATATAGCAGTACTATATATTGCTATCATCTGCTCCGTTTTTAAGCATTAATCAAACCCCAAGTACTTATGTATTGCTTAGCAATGAGCACTTTCACAAAGAAGCCAGCTGAGCTATTTTTGGCTGGAAGTAATGCGAAAACCAAATATTTTTTTTATGAATCATATTGTATAGATACTTGTTGTATTTTGCGATAGGTATATTGCATCTAAACCAGAAGCGTACTTTTTTTTCTTATATTCAACCTTTAATTTTTTGTTATTATTGTTTTTATGTACTGAGAAGTTTCAGATGTCTTGATCGTTCCGGCCCTTCGAGGTCATATGCAGTACGGTCTAATGAGGAACAGAAAGAAAATTGAGTTAGTGGAGGAAGTTAAATTCGAAGTTACGAAAATCTTTCATTACCAGTTAGCATGGTACTTGTATTTGCCAGTTTTATATAGTTCAAAATAAACGGAATAACTAAAAGAGTTTATTAATTATATATATATATATATATATATATATATAACACTAACATTATGTCTTACGTGATTATTGTCTCTGCTCTTCCTTCATGGTTAAATACTGATGAAGGACGGTTCCTCCGATTCCAATAACTACTGCCATAATGTAGGGTGTTACAAAATGGACATAACGGAATGGATTAGGCCGCTTTGCCAAAAGTTGTCGGAACAAAGCCAGGCCCGCAAACGTGTGTGGCGGGTAACGTCTTGAGCCGAGATATTCGCCCACAGGGTTGAAGTTCCTATTGTGACAGTAGAAAAAAATATTAGGTCTGGTGGGTGGCGAGCTCTATGCGATATAGTGGGAATTTTGCTAGCCTACTGTTGTACAAAATGTCCGATCAATAGAAAATGACAAGGCTTCGATCGTGGCTGAATTTCTACTGACCATTTGTAAAATAATACAATAATTTACAAGTCCTAATAGCCATGAGTAGTGACTTAAACGGTGAGTATGAATAATTGTACCTGAGAAGGACGGCTTTCTTGTTTGAAAAGCAATCGAACGTGTATTTGCCGTGATATCGGCCTATGCCTGAATTGCCAACCCCACCGAACGGGAGTGAGTCTATAGACAGATGCACGAGGACGTCATTGGCACATACTGAACCAGATGTTGTATCATTAATAAAACTACGAATGACCTTCTGCTCCTTAGAGAACACGTACGAGGTAAGCGGCTTATCACGACTGTTGATGAATTCAACGGCCTCGAACATGTCCTTCACCTATTGCGAAGAAACAAGCAATAGTCAATGAAAGAAATCGATTCTAGATTAGTTTTACGCTTATCAACAATGAACTGGTTACTGTTTGGATTCGTACATGTCTCGAAGGTCATCAGCTGTAAATTAACTTATAAAAAAAAAATCACAAATTAGCTCCGGGTTTCCGCATAGATTCATTTACAGGACAATCTTTTACAGTAGTTTGAAGATATGTATATATGGCTGATTATTATAATATCAATATATGAATAATAACACATCTACGTCTCTATAAGCGCGGGGCAAGGAGGCTCTAAGCAGTGCTTCTCGCTAGCAAATGACAAAGATAAATCAGTCGGCTGTATCTTAGTAGCCATGATGGCGACGTTTTTTGCCATCCGTGAGTGCAAGACTGTTGGTTAATGGGTACAATAGTAACGTTTTCATGCCACCTTCTGCTACTAATCAGGGAAATATTAGGTAAGAGAAAGTGAGGAATTAGAAAGAAAAAAAATTATTCTTAAGGATATAGCTGCTTGTGAAGTTCCTTGATGGAAAATTTCAAAAATGTCCACCAAGGCACCCTTCGGTTAGATTCCTAATGCAGAGGTCCTGAATGTTATACCTAAAAAGGTGATTTCGAGAATTTGTTCACGTAATGAGAGCTGAACATATAAGGAGAACTGGGAATACAAAAAATGACGCGTTAGTACCGCGTCATAGGTAACTCAAACCACAAGAGTTGCTCGAACGGCAGGCTAATCAAATTGTTTTTGATGGAGTTTGACAAGAGGAAGCGGAAGTGATGGGCTAAGAAGCACGAGCTATTAGAGAAGGAGCGGGAAAGTCCACCGGACCAGGTCGTCAAGTGGGCGCGTAAACATTTACGAAGAGTCCCGCTTAATTCGATTTCAAAATCGGTAAAAGCAGACGTTAGAGGGCATTAAAGTGAAACTAATGCTCGCTTTGGAGGGGACTGACTTGCATATACAAATTTTCTGTACCACACAGAAGCTAACGCGATATTCTGTGAATTCTTGAGTGGCAAACGGTTTTTTTAGATACGCTGGGTGTGGAATTCGAGTTTAGTCTCTTTAAGAGGCATAGGAAGAACAGTGGCGTACCGAGCAAATAAGCGTGATAATTAACAATGCGAAGTTTTGTGAAACTATTATAATAGTCTAATACCTTAATGACTGGTAAAATGGGGCCAAAGATCTCTTCCCGCATGATGGGGTCGTCTTTTTGGACGTTTTTAATAATCGTGGGAGCGACATAACGTGCTTCTACATCGACCTCACCACCGAGAACGATATCCGCACCCTGGATCATATCTTCTAGGCGTTTCGTATGACGATTTGTCACAATGCGTCCATACTCCTTCGCCTTCTTCGGATTATCACCGTAGAAGTCGTAAACCGCCTGCATAAGTTTATAATCGTACATAACGGAAAATTTACTATGGGTTTACACAACGCTTCTCAAGACCTCGGACGCGGCACTGTTGTGTTCTAGAAGGTATAATACGAACCTTCTTGCATTCGTCGATGAACTTATCGTAGATATTTTCGGGACATAAAATGTAGTCAGGCGCAACACAGGTTTGGCCAGCGTTTACAAGTTTACCCCACATAATGCGCTTCGCGCTGATGCTTAGTTCAGCAGTGTCATCAATATATACAGGGGACTTGCCTCCGAGCTCCAACACGACCGGTGTCAGGTACCTCTGCGCAGCGGCATAGACGATCTTACCCACCTGAAGAACATAGAAAGCTTCTGTTCCATTTTTAACCAGTTGATGCAAGAAGACATCAACTTGCGGATGAACTACGTTAATAAGCGGAACCGCAAGTCGCCGTGTAGGAGCATCAGCGAAACAATGTGATATGTGATGAATAGATCGTATTTTACAGTATTCCCATTTTAGTATCGCAATGATTGTGATTATTATCAGGGCACAGTATTTAGCGAAAAACTACATCAATTTTACTTTCGCTATCCATGCATCATGCCTACATTGGTAGATCCGGTGTAGAAAATATGATCGAATCGTTCCTTGAGCAGCTCAGTGCATTGTGCCACCCCACTGTTAACTACCAGGAAAACGTCTGGGTCAAGGTATGACGTTAACTTTTCCATAACGGCCGCAGTCGCTGGGGCTAGGTCAGAAGGCTAAAAATTTAATATACAATAATACATTGATTATTAGAGAAGGTCTTGATTTACAGTGATGTTGGGCTGCTTCACATCTTCTTTATTTCCTGATAAGTGCAAAGATGGCCATCAATACAATAGAGTCTTTGTATATATGTACCTCTATTTAAGTGAGTAACCAGATCATGCTATCAATCAATAGTGTCATTATAGTTGGATAGGGCAAACTAATTGTCGCAGGGGGATATGCGAAACCCACCTTGAATACAACGGCGTTTCCTGCAGCAATCGCGCCGACCGCAGGAGAGATCAGTAATTGTACGGGGTAGTTCCAGGCTCCCATAATGAGGCAGACCCCGTAGGGTTCGTTCCAGATATACGGTGTATCCATCACGGCCATTAAACACCTGGTTGCGGGTTCTGGTTTGACCCAGTTATGGAGCTCCATAATAGCGCCCTTGACGTCATTAACAGCAAATTCGATGTCAAAAAGCAATGATTCCTGGCGGTTTTTTCGAAGGTCACTGTCTAATGCCTTGACGAGAAGATCACTGTTGTCTTCAAGAAAGCGCTGAAGAGCTTTAAGTTGAGTCTTACGCCATTTAACGCTCTTAGTACGCCCTGTATTTGTATAGTAGTGGTAAAAAGGTGAAAAATGAGAAAGAAAACGCACTCGAAAAAGCACTCTGAATCAACTCAGTGAGCAGATTTGAATAGTCAATACGTGAACGTGAAACATCTACGAGAAAATTGATTAAGGCAAAGAATTTTCAGCTCCATTGTGATCAAGCGTAATGATTTAAAGGTTGCGACGCGTCACAAGTGTCAGTAGTACTTGTTTGTTCAATATTTATCGCCTCTTTGAATAAAAAAGTTGTTTGGGAACTTATTGTACCTGAAGCAAAGGTTTGCCGTATTTTATTAAGCTGATCAGTGTACTCTGTTTGGACAACTTCATCCGTACCAAAAGTATGGAACGACTCGACCGAGTTCGACATCTTAAACTCCGCTATTTCGACACCTTATGATAGAAAAACCTGGAATAGATAGCGTATGAATGACAACGCGACAACCGTCTGGTAGAGTTAAATCTATTAGCGCATTCACAATAAATAGAACTCGATAAACTCAAGCAAGTGATTAGGCTTCAATACCACTTGAATAAACTAAAATATATAAACATATTTTGTAAGCTTAAATTTCAAAATTTACATTTTGCGGAGGAGTTGGGAGTAGGTTTAGATGGAGAAAGGAATCCCGATACTACACCTGCTACTTTTACACTTAATTTCAACCTTTTCATTTTTGTAAAAACGAAAAAAGGTAAACAACGGAGCACTAAAACACATATAAGTAATATTTCTATGTAGCTTATATAATTCGTATCCAATTGACATAAATCAATATATAACAAAATATATTTTTGTTCATTTCCCACGATTAAAACCGATGTTAAATTTTCCCAAATACCTTAATAAGCTATAGCTCATAAGATAACAAGATCTATTTATATATATAATGTTTACTACTATATCATTAATCATTTAAAATTTGCCAAGAAAAGAAAAAGAAGTTTTTCGTTAGTGCGAAAACAGTGAACTGGCAGCTAACAACAGCGGAAAATACAGTGTTAAAGGTTGGTGGCAGTAGTTTACGATTAGAAAGTTGAGGATCCTGTTTCACGTACTGTATACACAAATAAACACAAATGTGAATATGAACTGTTCTATGCAGATCCCTTGTGTAACTAAATGGCGTATTTTAAGTAAATCAAATGGAATCTGTCAGAAAATTTTTCTTTGCCACATCTATTATCTCAACTATACAATTGTTGGACTTCACCTCACTGAGATATGTCATTGGCAGAATTATGCTTAGGCGCATATATATAAAGCTTACTCTTCTCCAATCGTACTACTTCCATTTCTCACAGAACAGTACAATATATGTGTATTACATGGAAAACAGACGCTCTATTTTTTCCCTGTGAAACAATCATATTTAGTATTAAAATGCTATATACATTTACGCGGCTTCTTCTTCTAACGATACAAACGAACTAAGACTAACTGGATTCACCATTTCATATGGTTGATTCTTTGGTATAGTCCGTTACACTAAATACTGTCGTTCGATTGAAAAAAGCGATGGAACGAATCACTTGTACGGAAAATATGCTTTAATTACACCGCAGCATAATAGTGAATCTTCAGCATTTCGTTTTTATAACCTAGGTATGTATGCTATGTTGACTTGTGGCAACGTTGATCCTGAAAATCTTCAGCAGCAGCACCTAGTCGAACGTTCTGTTATGAGGTTAGGTCACAGCACAACAGGCACTATAATTTCGCCAAGAACGACGCAAAGCACGATTCTTTTTCAGAACAACGATTTTCTCATTTGGCTTTTTTAACCAAATTTAATGCAGTCTGAACAAATATCCAAAATGTATCTATTCATAACAGAATTAAATAAAAAAATATGGCAGTAATCAAAGACAACAGTAATAGTTACCTTGCGTTTACGTACGGACAATTAGAAGGACACCGTGCGTGTGAACGCACTAGACGCGTAATCATAAGACGAATCAAGTACCCCCGGTTATTTCAAGAGACATGACACAGTGAATAGCTTACAATTAATAAAATATGCGAAATTAGTTTTCAGAATGGCTTCAAAATTTAGGGTATGCTAAATATCTTTGATTAGGTAAATATATGCTATGTAAATAAGCGAATGAAGAGGATCCGATTATGTTATCTTTTAGCATTTATTGAGCCACTAAAAAATTCGTATGCGCACCTACTGAAACAGGCTAGAAAACCTACTGAAAACCAATCGGGGTGGTCGATTTTAGCGACTAGGACATATCGAAAGACTTTACTGCCCCTTTCAAGGCACTAAAGAGGTTGATTCAAAGATCGTCACTATGATATCAGGCCAACGGTGGAAATATTAAAGCCTCGAATGAGCGATTTAATTTCTCACAGACGACTTCTCTTTCGAAATATATATTTAGTTAATATGTCAAAAACTGCGATATGCTAAATATTCGTTACCTAATTTTCAAATAAATGTAACCGCATGTTCTAATTGACTACTCCCAATGAAAACATTCTTGATTTATGTAGCTAACTCTCTAACAATACCACCAACAGGCCGTTCAACGTTTCGCTGCCGAAAGGTGGCATAGGCCTCCATCAGTGAAAAAAACAGCGATAGCTGCGGGCAGCACTCCTTGTTTCTTTCACTGAGACAAGCGAGCCAATACTTTATACAGGCTATGGCCTTCGATAAAGCGACATGGAGTCGCTGCTACTAGAGGAGGCGATCCAATTAGCTGAGAAACAAGCTGTAAACTGAAGAATAATATGCACTTAGGTCCAGAGTGACTTAATGTCGAAATAAGGGCGACGTCTTTCGCACTGTCAGGGCATATATGGTATGAGCCCGGTGTTTCTCATAGAGCTGGAAACCAGAAAGCTATAACTAGTGATTTTAGATGACTGATTCAATTTAGAGATTCCACATCCGATCGTCTTTACTGCCAGAGATATAGACACGCTCTAAAACGCAAGCAGGCAAGGTACTTGTTCACTTCAATTTTTCTCAATGATACGCTCTAAACATTAGATATATAATAGTAGATTCTTACTTTTGAATAAAACTGTGCACCACCCGGGAGTAACGTGAACGAATCGTCAGGTAGAAGAATCACTGAAACGCACAAAGATATTGCTATACGTGGTTGAACTAAGACAAAAAGGGATCTGCGATATATTTAACTGTAGGTGCCAGTGTGGCATTACGTCTCCATTAAGTCTTCAGGGAGAGGTCTCACGGATAAGCACAGTGTCATCATTGTAACTATTCAGTTCTTGACGCTTCGTAGTATTTAATGCCAAAAAACTAAGAGACATTTTGCCTTCTGTCGGAGTCACACACTTTCCTGTATAAAGCAGTCGTTAATAGGTATGACTGCCCAAATGGAAACGTGTGTTGCTTATATAGAAATAGACTAGCCCTTTGGTCTGAACTATTGTCTTTTGCGGTAAAACAGCAGGTAAACAGTGCTTACGTTTTATATCAACGTTTTAAATATATGAGCTACCTACCTGTTGAATATACTTGTTGCTTAACCAAGAACGTTGGCTCAGAGGTACCTTCTTTATTTGTTTGTTATTTTTGCAAAATGACTCTATGTTGTTATTCGCTAAGTAGAAACTAAATGATACGAAACGCAATATTTTTGTATCTTACACATTTTCCATTTGTTCAGCGAAGAGATAAATACTAGCCAGGCTAAGTATATTTCATTATACCAATGGAGCAGCCATCATCATTGTGCTATAATCAGGGAATATCCGCCAGGCTAAAGCAACGTGACAGAAGAGGCTTCTGGCCTTTGGCAAGCTTCCAACGGGTAGAGCTGGCTCACAATACGGCAGCAAGACACTGCATTTTAAAAACGTGTTATGAAACAATACGGATATTGAGATGACTGCTAAATTTCTAGATGTAATAGAAGGCCAAAGCAAACAGGGATCTTATCTATTATGGAGAAGTTCCGGTCTTTGACCTACGTTAGTCGCTCTTAGCTTACGCCTCAAATATAAACAGTCACTTTCTAACCATAATTGATTTCTGGAAAATGATCAGTTTAAGTGAATAACCGGCAGTCTTCAGCATACATTTAGCGCTAGTCGCAACGATCCAATGCTTTGGTCCGTTTACTGAAGACAACGCCAGTGTTACCCCATATATACATATATATAGTCGAGTTGATACAATGATTTTAACAGATAAAGGCATGTAGATGTTTCTTTTTTTGTAATCCGTTATCCATATTGAGTTAGACAAATTCCTGTGTGTTTTTCAGAAAGAAACAATTTGTGCATTTTAAAATAGTATTATTACACTAAATATCGACCGCCGATGTCCTGTAGTTTTTCTGATAACACCATAGCCCCATCGCTATGAAAGTTCTGTGGCTTCTGGTCGAAAAAATGTCAAGTGATTTTTGCATTTTTTCATTGACCAGTATTAAATAAATACTGGTAACAAAGTTTTGTGGAGAACTGAACAGATGGTAGATACTCTGGTATTGCGAGATCGGCGCTATTTGACGTATACATTAAAATTTCCCGTGCGAGTTCTCTCAATTTTAGCCGGCTAGCTTAAGATGTGTGCCGTCTGGTATTGCCATGTTGGGAAAGGAGCCTTTCCTCCGAACCTTTCCGGTACGTTTTTCAGTGACTAGCTGTTACCCTGTTCATTGTTGGAAGTATAGGTCCCAATCAATCATTCGTCACAAGACACAATTCCTTTCGAATCCTATCGTAACATCATCTTCCTTGGTATCAGTTCGTGTTTTGCCAAAGAATATTAAGCAAATTTTTTATTTTTACTTATGTGCACATTATTGTCGCACATGATCTACTTTTCATTGCTTGTGATTCAATCGCTTCATAAATGGCTGCATTTCTACAAAGCTTCGTAGGTGGGAATAGGATCGGGATTTTTTTTGGCGTCAGTGTGTCTTATCAAATATCGAGCTTTTTATAACCGACTCTTTCAAATGATTTAAAACGGGTTAGTAATGTATGTTCAGTTCATTGGCGATGTCTATGATATCGCCAATGAACTGGACTCACGTATCTTAACTTTCGCAGTAATCTTCGACTCTTTGTCGCGACCACTACGAGGAGCATTTTTCAAATCGAAAATACCAAATCAAAAACCAACTAACCATATTTGAGCCGTTTTCTTTGATAACTCATCTTGACCATAAACATCGAGACTTTCTTCATCGGCCTGATAGACCTTAAAGCCAACTGCTCAAAAAAAAACAGACAATGCTTTTTCGACAACTTAAAATAAGTAAAATAAAACTCGAATTCGGTCTCATATTTTATACAGTAGTTTTTTTTTTATTGTACATTCTATTCAAATTGTTCTATTCCCTAAGGCCCAAACAGGCACTCTCGACCACCGTTCACTCCCGTCCGTAGTACTAGAGAAGATATCTTCGTTAGAACCTGATTCAATAGAGGGGGTTACTTGCTATATAGCTCTTCGCAATACAATACAAAAACAGAGCAAAACAAAATGGTTCGAAGATTGTCTGGCGGTAATGTGGTCGCTGGCAAGGGCTTTATCTTGCGGATTGTGCAATATAAAAGAAAAACAAAGATTGTACAAGTTTCTTGTTTATACCCAGGTAATTATATTGATTGAAATAAATGAAATGTATATTAACAACAAATGAATAATAATAGGGGCAATTCCAGAAACCGCAACACTTTTATAAATTGCAGTACGGGTACAATGGAACACTCCGGGAGTAATAGATACCTGAATTCATCAATAATACAAACTATTATATTGTATATATTATATGTCTAGATTTACGTAGATAAGTTTAGCGATATCAGCGAGTGCTCTATTATCTCCACTTCCGAAAGCAAGCTGACATAAAAATTCGATATATAAAATATAAATAAAACACGTACTTGTTTTTGTTATATTTTTATTAGTTATAAGTAGTTGAAACAAGTAAAGTCATGTGTTTTTTTTTTCGATGGCGATCACCTTTTTAAATTAGACATTATCACATTTTACTAATGCTTCAATAAATCTCAGGTCAAACAGGTTGTTTGCGAATTGTCTGCTATGTCAATATTTCTTCTCTTCGTAATTTTTTTTCTTAAAAACAGTTAAAATTCTATTAATAGAGGATCAATGGTCAAAGATGATATAGGCTAACTAAAATCAATCGGCTCCTCCTTTACAAAAAAAAACTACTGATAATACTCTTTAGGAAACATTTTATACGTAGTAGGATAATAATAATTTCAACGACATCTGTCACCATTACTGCATAAGCTCCAACCAGGTCTTCTGTATTAATGCAATTCATACAGCGACAAAACTGCAGAAAAAATAGGAACGGAATTCATGTATAGCTTATCGGGCGATACGAAGTTACGGTTTTGATTAAGGTTTTTATGTCGCTTATAAGAACAGATAAATATACAGACGTAATATGAAGGCACAGGCTATGGGTACACGATCGGTTAACCAGGTCTTATTCGTTTTTATAATCGCTTAATATTCAATGCTCCTATGACTGTACTTATCTTCACTCTGATACTCCAACATAATCAAATGAGTTTTTCAATGTGTGAGGCCATTATTTGACCATATAATAGCAGTTTCATTTGATTGACTGTAAAAACAATCAGTACAATACAACGACTTAGGAATAACGAATCCATCAAACTATTTCACTATTCTTGACCACCTGCGAGACCGTCAATCCTGAGCACATTAATGAAGATCGAAAATGTTTAACTGTTTTGCTTGCTCGAGCCTTTTTAGGATCATGTGCAGTACGGTCTAGTAAAATAGAGAGAAAAAAAGTAAGTTAATGGAATATATCGGATTCGAAGTTATAAAAAAACGATGACGATCGATTAGCACTACGTCCTTTTATTCACCTTAAACTGTTTGAAAGAGACCGATGAAAAAAGTGTCTCTCACCCGAAGACTGTGTCCTACCTGATTAGTGCCTATGTTCCTTTGCCATGGTTAGATATTGATAGAGGACAGTTCCACCAACTCCGATAGCTGCTCCAATAACGTAAGGTGCCACATAACAGGCGTAACGGAATGGATTGGCCCGCTTTGCCAGAAGGTGTCGGAACAGTGTCAAGCCTGATTCCGTATGTGGCGGGTAACGGACTGAGCCGAGATATTCGCCCACCGGGTTGAAGTTCCTGTTGTAACAGTAGAAAAACACCAATGGCGAATTCTGTTTTGACACGGTAGGAATTTGGTTTGCTAACTAGTTCGAATAACTTGAAAGTACCCACACAACGTATGCAGATAAATTATTGATAGCGATTTGGAGAATAATACGATAATTTATATGTTTTAATAGTCGTAAACAAGGCTGCAAACGGTGATCAGAAATAACCGTACCTGAGAAGGACAGCTTTTTTGTTCGAAAAGCAATCGAACGTGTATTTGCCATGATAACGGCCAATACCTGAATTGCCAACTCCACCGAACGGGAGTGAGTCTACGGATAGATGCACGAGGACGTCATTGACACACACCGAACCAGCTGTTGTATCATTAATAAAACTACGAATGACCTTCTGATTCTTAGAGAACACATACGATGTAAGCGGTTTGTCACGGCTGTTAATGAATTCAACAGCTTCGGACATATCCTTCACCTATCGTAAAAAACCAAGCAACGATCCGTATCAAATAATACCTCGGATTAGTTTCAAGCTTATCAACAATATTTGGTTGACATTTAGATAATAAAGGAGCTTAATATATTTTGTGTGAATATTTTACGTATCCATACGCATTACACAATTCTACAAACAAACCTGCCAGCTAAAAACTCGTTTACAGAGTCCCCTGAAGGTGTGATGCCTGCCGGAAGATAGTGAACTTGAGTTCAATATATATATATTTTTTTTTCTTCTTTTAAAGATATTTTTAGCATGCGTAAAAGCAATGGATATATAGTACATAGACAGTTTTATACCTTAACGACTGGTAAAATAGGGCCGAAGATCTCTTCCTGCATAATGGGATCGTCTTTTTTGACGTTTCTAATAATCGTGGGAGCAACATAACGTGCTTCTGTATCCACTTCGCCACCGAGAACGATATCCGCACCCTGGATCATATCTTCTAGGCGTTTCGCGTGACGGCTTGTTACAATGCGTCCATACTCCTTCGCCTTCTTCGGATCATCACCGTAGAAGTCGTGAACCGTCTGTAAAAGATTATAATTGAACAGAATAAAAAAAACTTACTATAGGTTTACACAGCGTTTCTTCCACTTCTTTGAAGTCTGCAGACTCGGGTTTAAGACCTTGGACAGCACTGTTCTGTTCTAGAAAATATAATACGAACCTTCTTGCATTTGTCGATGAACTTGTCGTAGATATTTTCATGACACAGAATGTAGTCAGGCGCAACACAGGTTTGGCCAGCGTTTACAAGTTTACCCCACATAATGCGTTTCGCGGCAAGGTCTAAATCCGTGCTCGTGTCAATGTAGACGGGTGATTTGCCTCCTAGCTCTAATACGACTGGTGTCAGGTATTTCTGGGCAGCGCTGTGGATAATCTTACCCACCTAAATAACATGAAAGAACTAGCACTTAATTTCGAAATAATATAAAATAACCGAAATATAAATAACCAAAGATGACAGCGGCCTGGATACGATGAAAACTGCCAGCAGTTAAGCCACTTGATACGATGGCTGATGCTGCAAGAAATAAACTATGATTTTATCTGAATCGCATACTTTTCGTATTTTATCATCACAGTCATTGCGGTAATTTTAAGGCATAAATAGCCATCGAAAATCACATTAGTAAGAATCAATGCGACCAACTAAACTACGAGGCAGATAAATTTTGTTTTTCCTATTCATGTGTTATACTTACGTTGATAGATCCTGTGTAAAAGATATGATCGAATCGTTCCTTGAGCAGCTCATTGCTTTCGGCGATCCCACCGTTAACTACCAGAAAAGCGTCTGGGTCAAGGTATGACGTTAGCTTTTCCATAACGGCCGCAGTTGCTGGAGCTAAATCAGAGGGCTAAAAATGTAATATACAAATGTATATGGGTATTAGAATAGGTCTTGGCTTCTAAAAATATTGCGTAGTTTCTAGAGTTTCATAGTTGCGTAGTAGTATAATATATGCATAAATAAACACCAGTATAATAGAAAAAAATCTATGTACAAAAATATCATTTGAAGATAAAACGTGTTAAAGTTTAGTAAATTTATAAAATATATTTGCATAACTAACTTAGTATCTGCTCTTTTGTACATTTATAATAACCAGTGATTTAGTGATCAAATCCGTATTAGAAATTAACAGGACCACGACAATTGGAGAAGCTGAACTATTCATGGATATGCAAGTGTATACAACTAACCTTGAATACGACGCTGTTTCCTGCGGCAATCGCGCCGACCGCGGGAGAAATCAGCAATTGCACGGGGTAGTTCCAAGCTCCCATAATGAGGCAAACCCCCAAAGGCTCGTTCCAGATATATGGTTTATCAAACACGGTCAGCACACTTTTGGCCGTAGGCTCTGGCTTGACCCAGTTGTGAAGCTCCATAATGGCACCCTTGGCATCATTAACCGCTAATCCGATGTCAAAAAGCAACGATTCTTGACGGTTTTTGCCAATGTCGCTGTCCAATGCCTTGACGAGAAGATCGCTGTTGTCTTCAAGGAAGCGTAGCAAAGCCTTGAGTTGAGTTTTACGCCATTTGACGGTTTTTGTACGTCCTGCACATAGATAGTCGTGACGAAATATGAAGAAACACTCTCAGATAGTTACATGAGCAAGAAGAACCATCGTGTGAATATAATATTCACAATAAAGTTGGCTATACCGGAGGAACTGGTTAAATCTGATCAACTGTGAAGCCCGTTGTTTAATCTATGCCACTAATCTGAGCGTTTATCGCCTTTTTAAATGTGGTAGTTAAATGATGGTACCTGAAGCGAAGGTTTGACGCAGTTTATTGAGCTGGTCAGTGTAATTTGTTCGAATAGCTTCGTCCACACCAAGGACATGAAACGGCCTGACTAAATTCGACATCTTGTACAGTTATGTCTGGTCACCTTCTGGCAGAAAAACCTAAAATGATGGCAGCACATGATTAATTATTTGTTAATACTTAGTGTTACCATATCTACCATAAGACTGTACTGCAGATTACTGATCTCATCGAGCCCATGTGTTGAAATCAACTGCACTTCAAGTTGGCCATTTGCACCAAATAAAACAAACATCCACTTGTGCTAATTAAAATGTAATTGATTATAGCGTATTATCTAAACATATGTTCAAGGGCAAACTTAAGCCTCAAGGTTAGAGTACTTCAAACGTTTGCGGGGCAATTGGGAAATAGCTCAGTCAAAAAAATGGGATCTCAGCGTCAGATGTGCTACTTCATTCAATTTCAACCTGTTCATTTTTACCGACAAATAAAAACTAAATAATTGAGCACTTAGTAGTAGTAATAAAAAATACACGTAATATAACGAAAGGTCTAACTGGCAGCAACCAACATTAGATCTAGCTTTTTTCGCTCGCCTCGGTAAAAGTCACCATGCGGCAATGATTCGTTGAAAACATGTCAACTTAATAAATACACTATACGTACTGCAAGGTTCATTAATTATTCTGGTTGCATCAGATACAGATTACATAGACACAACATACTGTTTACTATCCATTAACACAAAACGAAATAGGCAGGAATATTCTAAACGTATTTAAATGTTTTTCGATGCAATAGACAATGCTCCATGAGAGCTAATTCGATTATTAAATAAGCAGCTGTGAAGATTCTGCTTTAGCACCCACAAAGCCTAAAGTGACGACCGATCTTAGAAGGAGGGCTATCGATTAAGAGCTAAGTTAGGAACATTTTCCGTGTAAAACATGTCATGTGGTCTATTGTTATGTGATACTTCCCGCTACGACAATAAACCGATATGCAAGACCGTCCAATACAATAACAATCTAACATTTTTACAAGTTACACAGGTTTTTGCTTAATCTATTATTAGTAAAAATTGTGGCTAGATGTAGCGAATTGAATTAACTATTTTTTGTTGAGACAAAACGTGTCACCATTGAGAATTTCAATACATTATGTAGTATATTGGCAAGTACAAAGATAACAGTGGCCCGATTCAACTAAACCCGACAACAACGTTCGCTACCATAAACACAAATTTCTACAGAGGCTAAATACTGCTTTGCTTTCAGAACGAAAACGGAACTATGTTTTTTACCCGTATATCAAATCCGCCTACATAATCTAATGGACTAAAAGCTAAATAGTCAATGATTTACCCGTACGAAGCCGATCGTACCATAGATACGAATACGGGTAAGAGATGCCAAATCTGCAACGATCAGTGCCTTTTTACGCCTATCAAGGTGAGATGGAGCTCTTCCTCGATCCTTCCTTAACTGAATATCAGGATATACATCTTATTCTTAATTTGCCTATCTTGTAAGCTATTCGAGTGAGATTTCGTGTCCCTTTTAATATTATAGATAGGCTATTGGCTTAATGGAATTCGTACTTTGTTCTAGCAAGATCCGACGAGCCAGCTGCTTGTATGTCGTTCATAGGAAGCGACGATCGATTCTGCTTCGGTCCGCTCGTTCCACACGTACACAGCCAGAAATGGACTATGAGAACTCTTTCGTTGTAATAAACCTCTCTCCAGGTGTCCAGTTTGTCTTCAGTTTATTTGAAAGTACGCTTAACTGTCGCTAGGTTTCGAGAACACATAACTGTTTAGTGACACATATCTAACGCTGATTAAAGCAACACAGATAGCGCACTTTTTCGGTAGACTGTGTACAAATAAATCGCAGCACGCCTTACTAAGCATTATTTGTTCGAGTTCTATTGCCAATGGTACAGGCTTCAGCCAACCTATTCTTCAAACGCTCAACTATCGAAATATTTTCTATTTATAAAAAATGCTATTGTAGGTAATCTCCATGTATTCAACACATGTATATATTAACTTACGCATTACTACCGCTGTCGTATATTATATGGATGCACCTATCAACAACTGGTCAAACTTCGCATTAATGTCCGTCACACTTAGATATCTACACCTACATTCATACGAGGATAAATGTTGACATTTTAAACGAATATATTTTTGATTCGATACTAATTCTTAAGTATTAGGCGTTTTTGGTAAACAAAGCCTTAACAATCTATGGGCTATAGAAATGTAAACTAAGAACTTAGATGCCGAATTTAGGTCCGAAGAAATGCAAAAACCGCTATGAAATTTGCAAAAATGCAGTACTACTATATATAGTTTTTTCTTTGTAAAAGCTGAAATTACTTTGTACCGCGATAAAGGACACGAATATTTTTAATTTCAGACCAATTTCAGCGTTACGACGATAACATGCATAAAGCATGTATATACAGCTATATCTCTTCTCTACCTCAGCATATAGGTTTTGATGCGTATTTGTTTTGAAAGGTTACGATTGACATTTTAGATAGTAGTATGCAAGTAAGCAACGTTCCAAAATCATCTGACAAAATTGATTCTCACGCAATTTGAATAAAAAATGTGACGTATAAAAGCTCGAATGGAGGTTGTTCGTTCGTGCTATTTTTCCTAACCCAAATGTGTTTGTTTGTAACATAATAGCAATCAATGTATAGAATGCCTAAATCGTATATAAGAAAATTTAAAGTGTCTACATTACATTAACACTGCTGATGGTTTTTCATCGAAGTTCATAACCGATACGACAAATTCTTCAACCGTAGCAGACACAATGCTGACATGTTCCGTTGGAAGAGAATCAAATGTATATATTTTCTTATACATTTATATATATATACTAATATTTTGAATCTTCTACCGATATGAAAGTCTGACCTTTAAGAACATACGAATATGACTAAAAGACAAATAAGATAGAGATTTCCACAAACACTTCTGTTATCTCTTTCTTTAGATACGCGTACAATACATTGGTCTCGGATACTGTAGCTCGTCCATCCATCGTCTCTTCTAAGTCAATAAACGAAACTAAAGTAAGTAAATCAACTAAGTAGCTCTTTTGTGTATACTCTAGACACACCCGAGTAAGAACGAGACTATAATGATTTCATTCCCATCATAACAGATGCGTAGACTTGGGTTTATATGGTTGATTCTTTGGCATAGTCCGTTGAAAAGCATAGAAGGTCAAAAAGCAGTAAGACAATCTACTTCGATCACATCGAATTCTTGTCAGAAGACGTTCAGCATCATCGAGGCATATATAAATAGACAAAGAATAGAACCAAATATCCCAGAAAATTTTCAGCACTGTTAGTAGTTTATCGTCCGGCCAAAGGTTTTTATCTAAGCATGACAACCAACATAATCTGGCAAGCAAATACGCAGAGATATTATTTTTTCAGAACCGCAATTCGTACACTCGACTTTATCAAGTGAATCGGGCAACATCCCAACGAATATCTAAGGCTTATTTGCAGGGGGTAGAGCTTTACTCAACATGCCTTAAAGCGCAATTTTTGCAAAGCCAATAGTTACTGAGCACAAATATTCCAAAGGACATGTAAATGTACATGCATCTCATTCTTCACAATACAGTTTAAGTAAACATATATTTTTTGAGACACATGACACGCTACACAAGTTTAGCCATTTGATACTATATACATATTGTTTTAAAATAGTCGAAATTATTTTTAGGCCTACAAGTGCACGTTTTTATAATATCTTCAATGATGTGTTAACTTCAAATGCATGTCAGAATCCGACAAAGTACTCTCTAATAAGTTGTATTAAGTTACTACTACTGTACCGAAGCATCGAACACTTTCTATCTATCTATTATATAGATACTTCATATATATATATATATATATATATATATATATATATATATATAAATTAAACGCAACAATACGATCCACAGATAGACTACTACATAAATACACACGAGATTGGATAGTAATAAGTCTGTATTATTGTTTCTATGCGTGAGTGCTCGGATGTCAGGCCCAGAAGGCCGCTTCTTATCATATACGCACAATCACATATTAAAATGTGGTCCCTATCACACACACACATAACGGTATCTGTGATTCGAAAAAAAAATTTCAAACTCCGCATAACCAATACCGCTAACATTCAAGGCCAATAAACAACTCACTAAATCAATCTATGTGGTGCCACAAACCATTCAGTTGACGTCCAGCTGTCCTGTTCTCTTCAGAACGTATCGATAAAACTCTATCAAGTTTCCATTCTCTGTTATTTACTCAGAGGGTGGTTGCCTACTTGCTCTGTGTAGCTTTCTGAGGCTATCAGCAGAAGCGCCGTCAATAATCGGCTTGTGACAGTAAGACCCCTACTAGCGTTTGATTAGCCAGATATACGCCGCTTTCATTCTCGCCTTGTCGTTAAAAATATTTCGTCGAACGTGGCGGCAATGTTCGAATGCCTGGCGGACTGTTGGTTTTGAGAACGCAACATCTAACGACCACTACATCATAGAGGTCGGATACTACATGACTAGCTACGTCGGTAGCCGCTGTTCGTTGGATTGCGGGCCCGTATCAACCAGTAGGAGACAGCGATGTCACTGCTCAATGAAATTTAAGGGCAAGGGAAAATGGAAAGGGCGTGAGGAGCCTTGAGGCCAAACAATGGCAGCAAAATATGTCCAATTAGTTCGAGGCCAAGACAACGCAGTTTCGGTAAATTATTTAAAGAAAACATCCACTTACTATCCACATTACATAAGCGAGCGAACTTCATCATTCAATGGGCTAGGAATATTATTGATATCTGAGGAGCGAAATATGGATTATTTAGGAAACGCAAAGCTGACAAAGAGGAGCTAATGAAACAGGATTGAAGGGTCTCTCAAAATCTCAGTTCATTTACTTGAAAATTGAAAAAAAGTTTCGCAGTACCAGTGTTTCGGGTTTAGTATTCCCAGGTGAAATAGAGGTTACTTATAACTTAATCAGTTAAATCAGTTAGAAAAATTTTGTACGGATAATATTTATTGGTCTTATTCAGATCACCAACTAGAGCCAACATTTTCATAGAAAAAAGCGTCTTTTTTTTTTAAAGATACACGCTAAACATCAATCATATTGACAAATTCTTTTCTTGTTTCTGCGAAATCTGCAGAAATAGTAGGTGTTCGTGGAAAACTTCGTAGAAACCTGTTGAAAGTGTCGATTTGTTAAATAAAAGATTAACTATAACTATTGCTGCTGCACGAAGTTGCTATGTAAGATTTAAATATATCAGTTACACGCATGAAAAAAACGGTCTCTTTAGGAAAGTCTCACGGACGAGTGAACCATTATCATCGCCCGAACTGTTTTCAACGATCTCTCAACAGTTTTTTTACATTCAGCATCAAGACAAACGTCGAAGAGAAAGTGGAGTTCGATCGATGCAGACGCTATCTTCAACAGATAAATTATGAACGGCTGTGTTCTGCGAAATAAAGCGCAAAGTTCTACTACGTTGAGATCATTGTCCTTCATTTCGGACTTGATTTATGCTATGTAATTCAGGATGGAGTGACGATCTGCATACAAATGTCGGTTGTGATAATAGTTTCATATCAATATATGCTGCCCGTACTCTTGATAACGGCATAAGGGCTTTGCCGCACAGGCATAAATCATACAGCGGCCGAATACAATAATTTATTTATTAACAGGTGTATCACACGCAATACAAAGACTGCGTAATTCTCAAAGTTACAAGTGAGCGCCTACCGTTATTTTGAGCTGTTCAGATTATTCTCTATCCTTTATTGAAATCAGCTTAGTAAGTTTATTAAAAAAATTCGCCTTTGTCATGTTAAATATAGGGAGAACCGCGTGTTTTTTATTGCCAGATTACGAATTTTCAGTGCGGCAGAATGCTGTATGGCAGTAGAATACTCAAAGGTCTCCCGTCCTAATTATTTATTCCCAGTATTGGAATGGGTACACGGTAGCGTTGTTTCTTAGCGGTATTCATCGGTTCAGTAGGTTGATAGAAAATATACGTCGCATCCTATTCGAGAGAAAAACAAGATTCTAAATATAGTTGTTACATTGGCGTACGTCGTTAATGACATACGAAACGGAACTGCTCGTCCCCGTGACAGGCTAATGCTTTGGGACATGCTGCGATTTCAGTCCGCCCTCGGGTATAGACATGGTTTGTTTCGTGGCCGAAGCCAGCCGTTTGATAAAATGCCTGACGATGATACCGAACTACCAATTGAAGCACGGAGACGAAGACAGTTTGTTGACAATGTCATACAGTTATTTACATTAATCGATTTACCTAACCGAAACAATAAGGTCTAACATAAGGGCAACGTCCTTATAGTATATAATAAATGTGTCGAAGCCTTATTTCGGTAGATACTTACTTATTCATAATTTTGAAGGCAACCTGACTTTTTAGAGTCACTTTGCAGCTTCATACGACAGTTTAGACACTGTTTTCGTAATCTAGTTTGTGATCAGCATTCGTACGTGTACACTCATCATATGCTACTTGTTTTATATGCTACCTATTTTCGATTCGTTACTGCACGCGCTTAATAAATCAACTATGGCATTTGCTTGGCGCCTTTATTTGCTCACACCTTATTAAATTCACTATTATCTACATTTGTAATGATGCGATAATAGAAGTAATAATTATGGTCTTCTGAATTGCAACGAGAGTAGCTATGCACAAGCGTATTAAAAAATGATAGAGACCATAGATAATGAAGAACAAATGCAAAACTACGTCGCTGTTTTTGCTGCCAAATTATCCTCTATCATCGCCGCTGCCATTCATAATTAGAGATCAGCTAATTAAGGGACTATTTTGTGGGGCAGTTTTCATTTATGCGATATGATGTCGACTATATGAGTTTAAATAAACAATAACCTTGTTGAATGACGGACAGTAGAGAAGCGAGGGAAAAGGAGGAACACGAGGGGAGCTCCCCATTCGTTGCATTAGTAGGCAAAGCCAAAACGTTGAAAACAAATAAACGCGTAGCAATATACAGGAAAAGTGATTTGTCGATAGCAAAAAGGTGTTTCGTGTAGGTAGGTGACTCTCGGCTATTGCCTCTACTACAAACTTCGATACCTTTGTTTCAAGGGGCTACGCGGTACAATACTATCTATCTTATCAAGGGGGAAAGAAGCTACTATCATATATTTTATTAACATTTGTTTTCTATATTGTATTTTTGGTGGAAGATCAAAATGTGATTACGTCTATATTCAAACCAAGATCACCTCGATGTTGCTCTGATTTCTGTCCAAATCTGCTAACTCGTATGGACAATAGCAGTAGTTATCATCCTATATTACAAATTAAGGGATACTTATGCGCAGTGCGGATACATTTTACGCAATCTATTGAAATCGCTCCAGTTGGCATAAAAACGCACGAAACATTCGTTAATATCGATTGTGAAGAAAAAGGTAAACCTGGATAGTTTTGGCGACAACACTTTACTTAATTTGGCGTTATAAAAGTGCTCTACGGAAGCTCTTATAAGACTCAATAAAAAAAAAAAACGCAACTGTTTGTCCTACTGTAGCGAATAGTACGATTAGTGAATCCAACCAATAAAATCCAACAAATGTTTTATTTCCTAAGACTGGGTGGCATGCTTTCAGACCCATCGCAACCCAAAGTTTCTCTGTGATTAAGCACATTTTCTCTGTACTGTACGAAAAGACGACGACCATCAATTTCCAGTTCGATTTCCGTGCTTACAGTTTCAGTATGATAGTCAGTGAATATTAATAACAATGACGAACTCGGACAGTAATGTTGGAATATCAACACTTTCCCGCAATAAATAAACACCAACAAATTGATTCGATCTTAGTTCGCGTATAATGTCAATTCTCTCTAACGCACCAATGTCTGTATTTAGGTAACTCATTCTCATATGCTCGGTTAGCTTTTCTTACTATGAAATGTGTCATAGACATTAAGGTTTAACGGACGCACGTTTACTGCCTGTGACAGTTATCCGTAGCAATTGTTAAAAAGTACGCGATTGAATAAATGAAAGCACAAAATGCGATTAGCGCAGCGCTTACCGTGCCTATTTACAGTAGAGTCAATAAAATTGTTATTTACTTGAAACTTTATAAATTAGATATTAACTTTTTGTGCAAACTTGCAAGCTAAATAAAACTGTGTGGACGGAACTTCGGTAAATGCGTGAACTTTATAAAGCCGTTTAGTCTTAGTTGATGCTTAGACATTTCAGCAACTTATGTTTACATAGTAAGTTGAGTGTAGTTCATTACTGTATGTGTAGTCATACCACTGTCTATTACATTGTGTGTGTGCAAATAGTTGCGGAGGGGATGAGTGCTTACCTGCAGAAGTATCGCGAATGTATTGAATATATAAGGCTAAATAAGGTTTCCATGCACAAAAATAATAATCAACGGATCATTTAACAATAATAATTAGGTATACTTATTCATTAGCCAAAGCTTATTCTTTTTACATTTCACCTGTTTCAAAAAACGGGAGCGGATATATATAAATATATTTGTACAAACGAAGTCGACTTTAGAAAGCCTTTGCCAAATATGGCGATCGCTCAGCTTGTATTTGAACTCGAAGCACTTCGTCGTATTATTCTACTGATTAGGCTTCCGTGCATGATGCCTCATAAATTGCATACCATGAGCAATCAAAGATAGCGTATTTCACCATCATTAATTGATCTCTAAATCGACATTTTTACCAGATATCGTTTTTCAGCTGACGCAATGTCTATGGTCTATGGACCGTTTTGATCTGTTCATACGGAATTTAGTCGTTCATTATTCTTGACTAAGCCTTGTTGATTTAGTCCTTCTAAAGCTCTGTACAAAATAATTATAAATGCATTAAAATTATACACGATTCGACACTCAGTGGAAATGCCATTTGCTGCTCCAGTTGCAGAGTCGAGTTCACGGCAAATATACCTAAAATATTAGACAGAATACAAACCAACTGACATCTGTATGTGTGACGCATAAGAAATTATTTATTTGGATCGCGTTCGTCTCCTGTAACATTACGTCTATAAAATTCGATTAGATTCATTTAACAATACCATATACTTTATATGTAAATATGTACAGCTAACAATCAGAAAAAATTCAGCGTTATTTCCTATGCTCCTGTTGCTTGTAACGTACTTGAAGTACTCTTCTAGAACCCACAAGCGTTCCGTAACGCGCCCACACCCCACAAATATAGACAGCTCTCGCAAAGCACAACCTCGAACATACTGATCGATCAAGTAAATGTTTCAGTGAAAAATCGCCCAAGGACAGGTATACACAGCTGGGTATTTATCATTTGGAATTTGCTTCTCTTCCAGACATTTTTTTATTCGAGGTTTTGATCGATAATACAACTGCGCGTGTCACGAGGAGTTATGCGATTTCAAGTGTGACGCCAATACGACCACTCGAGGCACGTCTTTTGTTTTCATGGACGTAAAAGCATTCGTTTGCATGATTCTTCACAGTTACCACTACCGTGATAAATAAGACCCAATGACGTTTGTCTAGGCGATGAGCACAGGAATAATGATAGTAATATCTTCGTTGATATAACCTACTATAAAATGAAACCTTACGTACTAGGCATCACTTTGAACACAGATCAAACGTTGCTGAAGACGTGAATTCGACAGGTTTATGCTATTGGCCAACACTGAAGAGTGTTTTCTTGACGACTCCGAACAAGACATCTTATTGATGTTCCGAGTTTACTTCAGATTTCATATAAATTAATGAAATGGGAAAGGCTGTCGAATGTTTAACAAAAAAAGCTGTTTAGCTAGACGGATGCAAGCCGTATCAATAACGAGTAGATAAAATTCTTGATAGCTACTCAGTACTCAACTTACGTACAACGTTTTTTCTTCGGAAATATCTTGTATAATAAATATATAACAAATAAAAAAAAATAATAAAACAACTACTTCCATGGACTGTTATTGTGCGATGGCACCTATTTCCGTATGTGCAGGATATTAACGACCTCTGTCATCTGTTAAGGATCTTTGAACCAAATAGTTATTGTTAAAATCGGTATGACTAGTGCTAGCTACTTAACACCGTGAAAGAAACTTTTAGACATATTTAACCGTTGGTATTCAGGTCCATCGTGTACGATGTTACATACAAGATTTTTGACTCTATCTACAACGTCGTACCCATTAATGATTGCAATGACCTCATGCATAATCGCGGAATGGCGAAGTTTCCAAATTTGATTTTTATTTTTGTAACGGTCGCGATGCCAGGCCCCACATTTAAACAAATCAAAAGTCAAATTTACTGCGCCTTAGCCATTACTTTAATGATCTCATGTGTGAAACAATTGTGTCACACAATCTAGGTGATTATTGCTACATAATCATTTCGGATATCATATCAGTAGCTGGCTTTCGCATGCCGTAATCAAAGAAATCGGTAGGAAAGTTATTTGTAAGACAAGCGAAATGCTTTTGCGGCCTTTGAGTAGTTATTTATAGGCGATCAGTAAAAAGGCTAAAATGATTGATCTCGTTACGTATGATAGTCATGTTTGTTGATTGCTGAAGCAACACAATTATTCTTAGAATTAAACAGTAGTAAATAAACCTTTGAAAAGATAAAATATAGGCAGCCACAACTTGTCAAAGGGTCATTTTTTCAAGATCGATAAGTATCGACCTTTGCCTATATTTGCTTGTTATATGGCAGTCTCCTCTATTCTTTGCTTTATTCAATTGTATTTCTATTCTTAGGCAACAAATAATTCCAGCATATTACAATTAGCATTAAACATTAATGCAAAAAAAACGTTTTGGCTCATAGGTTCCTACACGTAAATTACATCAGATATGGACTCAGTTGCAACATTCAAGTCAAGCTTATTTTTACTATCATGACTGTATTAAAACTGATTTTTATGTTAATCGTGTCCGTCCTTTGTCTTCATTGTTTATTCGTATGACACTTACCCTAGACCATAAACATACCGATACACTTGTTTTTTTTAGAATTGGAATCAGTTGCATGATTAATGGTTCTTTTCTGAATGAGTTCACGCTGTGTAGAGCCAGTAACATTCATTGTCATTGTTTTCTCAATAGACTCTCTTTATACATCGGTGGAAGTTATTTAAACGATTGCCGTTTTTTTTCGCTGGCGAACAACTACGTATAAAAAATTATCGGCATAACTCATGTTTATTGCCAGCCATTGAAGTGGTGCATCTAGTGGAACGGGAATACCATGCAGAATCACCTCCATATCCTCTCCCCACTCATAGGACGATGCAGGAAGTTTGCCATTATTTTCCGTTGACTCTTGCGGCTTTCCCTTGTGTGTGCTACGAGAATCATTTTTTACAGTTTCTGTTCCATCTCCGCCTGCTATAACCCTACGCTCTGTCGTACCAGGAGAACTTTCGGTGTCAGGGGTTTGCGTTCCATCTTCTGCGGCTAAACATTGATTGCAGTCCTCTTTTTTCGACAAATCATGTAGCTCTGGTGTCACTGTCGGCTTACCCTGATTTTGAGGCCTCGTAAACCACAAACGAAGAACGTGTCGAAGGGTAATTGGCTGCTTGCTATTATCTGGCAAACCGTCGCTTGATCCACTCATCGGGACGAGTTTTTGTATCTGATAGACAACGGGTGGAGCGGTCGTTGAGACTTCTGTGCCAGGCGAAGACTGAAACCAATAAGACAAACTTCAGCATCGGGTCGCTTTAGCTTTTTTTTTTAAAAGAAACTAGTGAAAACGTTACTTTCTTTTTATGTAAAATATGCTGAACGTCAGGAACTTCGAAATGGACTAAAAGCCACGACTTTCCCGCTTACTGTGACCTATTCTTGTGAAAATTATGATTTTTATTCTAGATAAATAGCATAACCATAAGACTGCTATGACTGTGATAATGAATTTTCCCGACGACATACAGTTAAGTATTTTTCTTTGAAACGTTTCCTATTTCCAATCGCATTTTGAATTTTTAATACGTTGCATGCATTACAACGTTATACGACAGTATTGTTTTCATGCACGTTTGTGAAGTCCACCTTTGTCACAATAAAGATGTATTCATGATAAAGTAAATCCACAAGTATTTAGGCTTACCATACCAACTTACTTTCTAGGTAATATATACCAGCTAATCTGAAGTACCAGATCTATCCATAAGAAAATATGGTTCAGTCGGTCAGGCATTTCACCTGATATCAACCAATTTTCGACGCAACAGACAACCAACATGTTTGTGATAATGATGCTTACGAGTAACGTGGTCATTATTTATCCTAAATACTTACTTGTAATAAGAATATCCGCAGAGGGATGTGCTTCCAGGTTTCGCTGGTGAACATCAACTTTCGATTAACTGCCCAAAAAGATTCCGCCTGTGAACAAATAGAGACAACGCTTAAAGCCAGCAGACAAAAGAAACATTATTGCATCAATGCAAAATGAAAATACTGAAGCAGATTCTAATAGTAATGTGATTAATATATGACCTATGGTGTTAGCAGTTGGTTGGATTAACGAGATCCAATTTTTTCCGATGAAGAATAAATCGAACTCGTGCTTAAATTTATACCTGTAGGGCGTATAATGCAGCCGTCATTTGTCTTCGTTCACTTTGAGTCATGGCTGTCATAATTTTCTTGCGGGTCTTCAGAAAATCCGCCTCTTTGACACTGTTCATGAACTGTGCTTCCGCCACCTGAGAGCGCAAATCGACAAGACCATAACACCTTAACACTTATTGATGGAATCATAATACTTGCTGTTATATAGTCAGCCGATAAAGCGTATTTATGCGCTTATGATTCATCAGAACAAAATGCAAAGCCAATCAGCGTACCTGTTTCGTTTCACAGGCTATGAGTTCTTTATCAGGGAAATCACGGAAATGAATAATAATTGTCCATGGCAGTTTCCCACCTCCATGTAAGTCATATAACAGCCCTATTGGCAGGTGCCATCGAAGCATCACAGAACCACTCAGAACCGAAGTGGTATTAATGGGCGTCTCGAGCCATAATTGCGATGAACGATGTTCTTCTGCGACGAACGGTGAAAAGTAACGTTGCACCTGGTCAGAGAAAAGACAAACGAACCAACGTTCGTAGTACGAAACATTAGTTTTAAATACATATAAGAACAATAGTCAATTGTAAACATCTTCCACTGGCAACTTAGCATGAAAAAAATATTTCAAGGTATATAGTGGGTATGCGGTACAGCGCAAATTCAGACTGCTTAATTCGATGTCTAGCTGAAGATATTGCACCGGTAACATAGTATGTTCCAGATGAATGGTAGAGCGTACAAGGCTAAAATTTCCACAGTTCCTATTTCATAGTTTTCTTTCTACGATTTTTTATAGTTCGCATGTGCTATGTACATCGCCAAAGAAACGATGCTTTCAATTAGTAATTACCATAGTGCTTTCGGGCGTCACCTAATATGATTGAATCTGACAACTTTTTGTCGCATTCTCTGAAGACATCATTTGCCCATCTATTATATCTGTTACCATCGAAAATCAAAGAAACAAAAAGGTTAATGGACGAGTAAACCACTAAAATAGTATGCACAAGATTGTCAACACCAACCTTCTCCCATATGAAGGGAAGATACGATATTCTTGGCAACATTATAAAAAATGGATCTGGCGCTTCTATAGAGCTGCAGTCCTGTGCAGCCAACCTAAAGCAAACGGGTATTTGGCCGCTCCAAACTTTGCTCACGGTGTTTCGATCTTCGCAGTGCAGCATCGCTGAAAAAGTTCCCACTCAGGTTAGCGTGAAAGGTAGCGTTTCTACACAGTACGCAGTAGCGTAACGATACCCAACACGCGCTGTCATTATTGATACTATATATTTGATAACTAAAAGATTTACCTCAACAAATCTTTTGCTGCTTGCACTAAAACTTACTTCACTTCCCTTCTTCATTTCACTTAATATATTCAAATTTTGTTTTTAAATGTGATTTCAAGAATTTTAAAATTCACTTAAAAAATGTTGAAAATTTGCTATGTCGTCTCACATTCACCATAACGCAGACTATTTGCTTATTCAGTTAGATGCTAAAATCACTAGATGCAAAAAAAATACTAAAATTATGCTCCGTTAAAATTTTTTTTCACTTGAACCTGCACAAGATACATCCGGCATTTAGGAGTTATGAAGGGCTTACAGACCGTCTCCTATTTTTTCTATATTAATCCCTTTTATTGATAGTTGTCCTGATGATGAAAAATAAGTGGTGTATGTGGAAGAACAAAGATTCTAGCTGTAACCGACTGAATTCCAGAGGATACAGTTGATTTTATTCATAAATATTAAAAAATGCAAAAAATTATGTCTAAACACTCCTTAATTGAATTTTTGAATCATCAAATAAACAACCTGTTATAATCGCAATTTACGGGATGCACCAATATCGACTTTACCATATTTCGCATGTCGTGTAGTGATATACCTACTACTACTTTTTAATGTTTTTTTTTTTTCTCCAAGTTATCGCTTTTATGTTTTGACGTTTTATGCACATTTCTATATTATCTGGCCATTATTTTTATTTAGAGAAATACAAAGTCGTCTAGTTGAGTGAGCTGACCTGCTCTGTCCTGGTCAAGTCCGTTCGATGAACACTGGCTTAGTCTCTTCAACTGAATTCCACCAATGTTTGAATATTTTGTTGTGCACGCAACACAATAATGTTACTAAATTTCGGAAAGACACCTAAAATAGGTAGAAAGACTCCTGCTGTGGTGTCTGTGTTGTTAAATGTTAAAAACTCACAAGAAAGGGCTACTATTTACGAATTTACACAGGAGCAGACGACGATGTGCATTGATCTCTGCTGAATTTTCCGTGCGGGGGCATACAACAAAAGCAGCAGAACTATTCACACCTCGATATCCAAGAGGAATCATTACATCTACCATGGTAACCTTAATGGAACAATAAAAGGCCGTTGCACTTTGTCTACACACTAATTAACACCTCGGTTTAATCGAACATAGATGTGTTCAGTACTTGCTTTGGAAAATACTTGTATTACAATCGTACAAAACAAATTTTAACCAAATAATCAAGTGCAGAAAATATATTCACATTAAATATTTCGTTAATAAAATACTCTGAAGCATACTTAGTTACCTAGCGGCAAAAAGTTGTCGATATTAGCCGACGGTATGGATTATGCGCAAAGTGCTAAACAATAACCTAGGTGAGCGGTGAGCAAAAGGCTAAAAGTCTTTAATCTCTAGAAATCGTGCTTACCAAGAGAGTTTAATGTAATCAATGGTATGGTGAAAGATAATTCAACAATTTATCGGTTAAATCAACTTTATGCCCTCGAACGATATTACAGTGGCAAGTAACCCGAACAGGTGATTCTGCCTCTGATTTTCATCGAAAAACGTTGATGCGTTTCGGGGAGAGTCGCTGTGTTGTCTTGTAATTTTTTTCCTTTCTTTATCCAGTCTTTATAAAGACAAGTACTTTTTTCTTTTCAATATAAGTCACATGCAAATAACCTTTATTTGCATTAGGGTGTTTGTACATCAACGTGCGCTGTGTTTTGATCTCGATGCGAGGAAAAAAAATGTGAGAAAAAAAAGCAAAAACGGCTTGACCAAGTAAAACAAAAAACGGTTATAATAACACCACGTAAGTACTAAGCAAATTTTTAGTAAATTTTTATTTATCTCGCCAAAATTTTATTCGTTACCGTCTTTCTGTCTCACGCTGTGTCTACCAATGCACCGGTTGACTACTCCAGTTGATCGCAGTATTGTGAATCGTCAAGCCCGTCTGTCTTCGGCTCAGCAGAGACAGGGCGCCATATTGGCGGACAATATTTGTTTCGCGTTGTGGCGGTTAGGTGGCGTAACTATTGCCAGTAAATTCATCGTTAGTTTTGTGAATTTTTGTCGTTTTGTCTCTGTGAAAGCTCTAACTATTAC
This sequence comes from Varroa jacobsoni, assembly GCF_002532875.2. Classification (NCBI taxonomy): domain Eukaryota; kingdom Metazoa; phylum Arthropoda; class Arachnida; order Mesostigmata; family Varroidae; genus Varroa; species Varroa jacobsoni. The sequence goes on from NW_019213447.1 coordinate 147,396, forward strand.
TGATCCTTTTTGAGAATAGATAAACCTCGTTTCACTACAGCACATCGTCGTGTAATTGTGTAATCGATTTAAGCAATATATGTAATTTCGAATGAGCCAAATCGTCGTTATCGCAATTTGATGAAGTGGTGCGCACTACTATTTTTACGTAACAGTCATGGCTGTTAATGATCCAGTAGACTTTATGAAACCAAAGACTGTTTCGATTCGACGAAAAATACGTGCCACCAAGGTACTGCCAAAAAAGAATGAGCTTGAAGTCAGAAAAAGTCAGGATATTTGTTCAGCAAATGGTTTGTCTACCAGGTCTGCACCGGTCAACCCGTTTCGCCGGGCTGTCAAACGTTCGAGAGAAGGCGACGAAGCCGATGACACAGTCCAGCCTAAACTAAAAAAAGAGCAAAACGCTGGAAATCTAATCCAAATCACATTTAGCTTGCCCGTTGTTGATCCTAAATTAGCCGCATTGCCAGTAGAGCTACCGCCAGCGCCCGTAGCAAAACCTTTACGACATATGCCTATTGACTGGTGTTTGAAGACGAAGGTGCGTTTTACTTCGCCAAAGCAGCTGCCATGGAGTGGAATTTTAAAGACGACTGAAGAGGCTAGTGGCATAACTCGGTCCGTGCGCGCTTTAGTCGACCAGCAAAATGATACATCAGCTCAGACACGGTTTCATCAGAATTGCCTTTTCTGGCAGCATCCGTCATTACCATGGGTGTCCCTTTTTCCACGGCAAGGTCAAAAACGATTTGAAGGCACACAGCTAGTTGACAGCCGGTTCCATGAAGTTCTCCAGCTAGATTTCCGACAAAGTTTTAAGAGCCTCTATCAGTTACTACGTGCGAGACAGTGTGCTTTCTTCTACCTTTGTGGACCAGAGTTTACAGCATTGTTTCGCGCAACGGGAACCAGCGGCCTGAGTGATATTCATGCCCTAATATCGCCAACAAGCAAAGGATTCCGAAATACATTGAAAGAGAAGGGTATCGACTTTCAGATGCCGTTACGAAGTGTTATTTCAGCTACAGAAGTGAATGGAACCTCAGAAGATGATGACTTCTTCGAGAGTATCGGCTTAACCCAAGAAGACTTTGTTGCAGATAAACATCGTAACAATTCAGCCTCTGATACAGAGTCAGGTCCAGGGTCCTGTGTGGTGGTAATAGGGGAGGATTCTCAAGCACTCTTTAATCATTTGCTCAACACCGATTTGTCGATTTCTGTTGGCTCACAAGCTGGTATACCGCCAACGCTGCTGGCACCAGTTGCATTTCATGGTGCAGCTCTCCGCTCGCTTAAAGTTCGTCAGACTTGGTTCCGAAATCAGCAGGATCAACGGCTACATGCCATTGAGATGATAGGACCGATTATGCCGCACGTAGTCGATGCTATAAGTACGTTGCTTGCTGAAACACAGGAGCGCTTTACAATGTTGGCTACTCCGACGCCGGGTTCCACCGCTTTCAGCAGGACAATCAACCAGGTGGATAATAGCATGAAGACAGCTATCAGTGTTCCTGGCTGCAATAACAGTGGTAGCGAGGCTAAGGACGACCTAAACGATCAGGCCGGTTCAAACAATGGGGATCGAGATGGTCATGGTTCAGGATCTGGGGCTCCAGAGGCATTTGCCGTTGAAGCACTCAAGGACTGTGGACTACCAGAAACGTTCATCAAGCGATTGTGCTCCACGACTGAGGATCATGGCACCATTATCGAGGCAGAGATGCATGGCGGTAGCTTTTATATTAATACGTGCGCTTAAAAGAGCGAGATACTGTACAGAATTTGTATATGTAATTGTAGGTTATATGTAATTGTAGGTCTACATCAGTCACAGGCTTTGTTTAAGTAATGTAATTGTAGGTCTAGTAATGTAATTGTAGGTCTACATCAATCACAGGCTTTGTTTAAATTAGCATTATTTATAGCAAATAACCTAACCTAGCATTATTCAGAATTTGTATATGTAATTGTAGGTCTACATCAATCACATGCTTTGATGTGAATTAGCATTATATATAGCATACATAGAAAATACATAGCATTTAATTGATTTGAGTGATAAGAAAAACTACATAAGAAGATTTACACGGAGTGCATAAGTACAGAGACGATAATGGCAGTTCGTAAAAGAGGCGAAACCTGTGACTACTTCCTGTGGCTCCTTGTGGCTGAGATCACAGTGCCAAATACGTCAACGATAAATTTGTGATCAAATAGATCAAATATATCGAAACAATGAATTCGTAATCACAATAGAAAATATTTGTTGAAAGATTGTGATCTCTTATCTATAATATGATCAGCGATTGCTGTCTGTTATGACAGTCGTTCACAATACCAAATAAATATATCGAAATTCATTTCGAGTTTCAATCTAGAATAGATTACGATGTAGAGTCGAAAGTTTTATTCTTTTTTCTTGATTATACGCATATGTAAAAAGTTGTTTAGATTTTTAGTCGGACACATGTAGCACTCGAAATAGTGTATGTAGTGAACATTCAGATCAATCGAGGCTGGATGATAATAGTTAGAATGCACGAAAGTAGACGAAGATAAGACGTATCCGAGTGTATGTTTCTTAGTAGTGTAGCAGTGTTAAAGACCAAGATCGTAATTCGCGTTTCCCGCAATTTTCAGTCTCATGTACTCAGCGAGATGATCCTGGTTCACGAGTTTCATCACTTCGGGGGTAGACGACATTGAATCTATCCAGGATGCAATGAGAGGATACTTTTCCCTGTAAGAACACGGAATTTGTTAGGTCTAGTTCTTAGAGAGATATTTTCCCTGTAAGAACACGGAATTTCATAGATCTAGTTCTAAGAAACTCTTTACACTTTTGTTTGTGTAAAGAGTTTCTCAACTTCGAATCTAGAACACAAATACTTCTAATCTAGAAAAGAAACAATAGTAGTAGAAACTAGAATTTACCTAGGAATTTTCAGATCTGCGTTTGTGTAAAGAGTTTCTCAACTTCTAATTAGAAAACAGAAAACATTGTAGTAAGAGTTTCTCAACTTCTAATCTAGAAAACAAACAGTAGTAGAAACTAAAATTTACCTAGGAATTTTCAGATCTGCGTAGATGGTAGTCAGTCCAATTGCGATCTGGAAGAACGGCCAGATCATGAGATCTGTAAATCCTGGCTTATCATTACCTGTGCAACACAAAAAAAAAAATATTTAGTGCAATCGGATAATGAATGAGATAATTCCTTAGCATACGCCAAAAAAAAAACTGCAATGTTAAACTTTTTTGCGAAACTTTTTGGCATCTAAAAATACCCGCGACGTATTTGCTGTGAATACTAAAACCCACTGAACGTCAGGAATTGAGACAGCAAATGTGAATGCACGATAAGCTGTGTTTCTGTGTGGGTGAAATGCATTGCTCGGCGACTACTAGCGGATCCGTGACAATTGCATTCTATGGAAGACCGCATTTATAGTAGCGAAATGGGAGGACCGCATTTATAGTAGCGAAATGGGAGGACCGCATTTATAGTAGCGAAATCGGCTGGGGTTTACTTATCCTGTGTAGAACACATTTCGATAAACACAACATTTCGAT